>NC_039249.1:16133468-16436545 GCF_003368295.1 Carassius auratus
TAGTAGAGACTCCAAGACCTCAAATGGGTGAGTCAGACAAAGGACAGATGCAAAGTGTGCAGTGTTGGGGGGCCTCCAGGAACGAGGCTAGGAACCATTGGTCTACTGCCACTGGCAGTAGTGCACGTGACGTCATGCACACTTGTTTTGTATACAAGTGAAATAACAGTAATTTAAAAGTAATTTAATAACAGTTGCAAATTGCTTTATTTAGACTTTAAGTCTATAGTAATTTACAAATTACCTCAAATGCCATACACAGCATTTCCTTTAGATTGGCAGGTTTAAGTGTAGATTTTGTGTTGGGCAATGGACCTTGTTTGGAATCCAAATACTACATCGCCGATCTGGTGCCATCTCCATTTATGTCACCCATCCACGTTTGTACAATTGTCTTGGTTGGTCAGGTTTGGTGAGGCATAGTTTCTCCAAACTGGTCAAATACAAACGAGACGGTGATAAATGAAAGATGTTGACAATAAATGTGGCAATGATTCCTATTTCAAACTGGGTGAGTGAAGACCTTCCCAAACGGACAAGGCTTTTTTCCGTGTCTACACTGGACACGACACCACGTTGCAACAGGGTTGTCTAGTGTCTACCCAGGACATTTGAACACTGCCTCAGTACCTCATAAATAGGACGAGGCAGTTTACTGTCAGAGATTTGTCATGCTGCATCCAGTGTAGCATCACCAATTGATTATAATGAATTCTATAGTATTTTGCCATGTTGCGCCCATTGTTGCTCCGTGCGACTCGTGTCCTGGAGAAATGGTGTATTTAACCTTCTTATTTAGTCTACTTTCTTGTTTAACCATTATTTATTTGATATTTATTAGTGTTTTGCAGGCTGCGTATTCACTGACGGATGTGCTAAAATAAACGCATGGTTCTTAATAGATGATTGAGCCTCATTTATTATTATTTGTGTTTGTAATAATGATATACACACAATTTTTTTTCATACGTGGTAGTAAAAATCTGCCACCATCACAGCCCTTATCAGAGAGTCTTTGTGTCTGGAATGGATGTATTCTTGAGTCTATAGGGTAACAATAATATAACCTTGTTTGAAATGGGTTTGGCTAAAATAAAATTTTGGTTTCATCTATACTACTAGGTACTTGTACTATATTGACAAGATTAAATAGAATGGCTTTGCTAAAAAGACTAAAATACCATTTTCATGACTAAATGTCATCAGTTTTCTTCGACTAAAACTAGACTAGACTAAAAAGAGTATGAATGTGACAAACTAATAAAAACTAAAATGTCTTCATGCAAAGACTAGACTAAAACTAAAAGTAAAACAGGCTGCCAAAAACAACACTACATGTAGGTGATGTGAACACTGATTAACATGACTCAGGGTAAGAGAAGAAAAAAGAAACAAATTCACACCCTACTTTCAGGAAAGTAACCATTCAAAAGGCAGGTTACTACAGCTGGGAGAGCTAGAGATGCGTCTGAGTCAGGATAGGGAAAGTGCAGCTAGGTGACACCTCATTATTACACATCTCTAATAATTTGACCCTAGAAAGCAGCACACCATTTAACTCAACCCAACCCAACCCGACCCAGCAGTCTATTCCAACCTGTTACCTGAACACTAAGTTCAAGCAATGGTAGCAGTATCAAACACTGCATGGGGCAAACCTGCAGAAATACTATACATGCAAGCTGCTTAGAGAGGAATTAATTTATTGAAATAATCTCTTAGTGTCATGAAAGTTCAGTATGTTCAGTAGACGACTATGACAGGGGACCTAGTATCACCTCCCATTCTCTTCCAGCTTTTATTAACACTAGTATTCTGGTGCCAGGTGCCAATCCCATATCTCGGGTTGTATCCGCACATGCCTGCCAAACTGGCCGCCATCATTACTCATGCACATATAGCTGCTGCTGCAGGTGGTTCCATCATTCTGTAATTGTGCTGAGTCTGCCCATGACTTAGGTAATGACTCCAATAGATTTCCTATAGCTCAAACATGGCATTAACAATGGCAAGGTCATGGGTTTGATTGATTGCAAGAACTAATATAACGTACACAATAAATGCAATGTAAGGTGCTTTGGATAAAAGTGTGGCAAAATATATAAATGTAAATAAGAAAAAAATATTTATATATATTGGAGCATTTGGAGCATTTGTTTTTTGAACCTGGTGCATTTTATCCCGTAAAGTAAACTCGGCAATCATGCTTTAATCAACTCCACAATAAAAGATTCACTAAACAATGTTGTAAAAAAATGGAACACTGTGACCATTTAAACCCGTTTTGGAACAATGAAAATCTCAATGTTATGAATTTCAGATAATCTCAACTTCCAATTAAGAGAGACAATCACCTTTCTTAGTCTAAAACGTACATGCACATTAGCTGAACCAATCAATTTATTTATGATGCCACATTGTCAGATTTAACTGCTGATTTGATATGCTAGTAGGAAAGGTGATTTTGTAGATTTTGGTGTTTACCAGATTTTAACAAAAAGTAGCATGTAGGAGTTAACCAACAAGACCGTTAAGATCTCAGAGTGGATTGGCTTGCTCTTTTGTCCTGAGGTTGAACACAAAATCTGCATGGACACTGCAATTACGCCTACACCAAATGAACATTCTTCTTTAGTTATTTCTATATTTGCAAATTGCTAGAGTGGCCTAACATAAAATTTACTGTTCTTTCACAATCTGGTCCCTCCTCCACATTTGACAGCAAGTGGATCTTTAACTTGTGCAGAACAACGTGTTCCCTCCCAGCATCTGACCAGAACAGACAAACTGAAGTTCTCATTTTAACTTCAACTAACCTAAAAGTAAAAATAAGAGTGTGAGAAATAAAACGCTTTCCTACATCACCTGTAGAGACATTTTAGTAATTTTGGACAGGTGAGTAACAATCACACCCTGAAGAACAATTTGCACTCTGGGAATTCTAAGCATCTTATTACTTAAGAATGAGACTCACTTCCTAAAAATGCTCAGAATTATTTAAAATCCACCTTATCCACCTTATAATGCAGTGAGAAAGAATTGGTTACATAAAGTTCAAGGTCCACTTAACTGGCATTTGGTTATCCGAGTGGAAACTCTGAATGGAAACTCATATTTTCTATTTCAAGGAAGGTCTCAGTACCGCCGGTCACTCAGGTTCAACAAACAAACAAGTCATGCAAAGCTCTGAGCATAAATACCAACACAGACACACGAATGCACAAATCTCTTCTGGGGATCTGATCAATGTCTAAGAACATTTATTTGTCGGTTGATAAAATTATATAGAATGGGAGAAATTTCTGCCATGGGCAATTGTACATGGTGTTCTGTAGAGGCAGTCTGACAGCATTCATCAGAGCTGACCACCACTGCAACGTGAACACACCTACTGCAGATGCATGCTCCCGAATCCACAGACACAGGTCACTGGGTTTGTGTGTTCAGGGACAGAGGATGTTTCACATTACCAAGACAAAAATCATCAATACACACCAACAAGCCAGTTAAATCATTTTTTATGCAACCAAAACATAACTTATTTATAGAGCAGCTCTGCCAATACTGACAATGTCCTATGGAACTAAAGTATTGGCAGTAAATATTGTTTTTTTATTGGCCCAAATATATAAATATACTTTTAATATGTTTGATAGAAAAAAATAGATTTTTCTATTAAACAGGTACAAGGTTTATTCAAAAGGTTTATTCAAAGTATGTTTGCATTTGGGTGTGTATTTGCAAGGTGTGTGGCGTTTCATCAAGATTACATAGAAGTGTGTGTTTCACTTCTGGGAACCTAAGAAAGTAAGTTTAGTCCAAGAAACGGAACTGAAAGAGAGCAAAAGTGGAAACACAAAGCCTGAATGGCCTCTTGATCTCTCCATATCTGCTTTAGGAACACTGTCACGAAACATGCAAATGGACAAGAGAGAGCAGAAGCAGACAAACTAGACTAATGAAATCTAAAACAAGAAATGAACAAACACACACACAAAAAAATAAAATAATAATAATAATAATAATAATAATAATAATAAGTAACAATATACCGATATGACAGTGTTATCACAGTACCAAATTTCAGTATTCGGTACCAATACCAGTGTATTGGATTTCACTAGATTTAAAATCTATTTCACTAGATTTCATACAATTATTGTGCACCCGTGATTTTTTTAAAATCTAGAGTATCTTTTGCTGCTGAATTATCTACTAACCTAGTTTATAATAGTATTTTTTTGTCATAGATTATGATTAATTATAATTTAATGTGCTTTTTACCGTTTTGTTCTGCTTTTCAAATAAAACATTTAATAAATAAAAAAACAAATACAAAACTACAATTTTAAAATATTTACTTAACACTGAACATTTGTTTAAATATTCTAGCAGATATTATACCTACAAAGCAAAATAAAATTTAAGCAAAATTTGATAACATTTAAAAATTAAAATGTTAAAAGTTAAACATGTTAAAAATGTTAAAGTGTGATATAAATACATAAAATGTAAAGTTTTATTTATTTATTTTTACTTGTTTACTTATTTTTTTCCAGAAGGGAGACTTTCAATACTTTCATTGAAATGGTTAAGTTTGTTATAATAAAGGATTTGTTCATTGTCGTCATTGTTACTTCTAAAAAGTTTTGATTTATCGTGAAAACTGTGAAACAGGGATATTTTCTGAGATTATTATCAACCCTTAATAATACACTTAATCTAACTAGAGTTAATTCAATCCCAGCAGGCTAGCTCACAGTTTGAAGAGCACATTTCCCCAGTGTCGTCCAGCCTGGCTGTGGGAAAATGATTACACACAGAGAGGCTGAGTTTCGTTTCACAGAATAAGCTATTGAGATCAGTTTCAATTCTGCAGAACAGCCTGTTGTGTCCTCCAATCAAGCAGGAGCAGCGTGCAGTTTACTCCCAGTGTCAGCCAATCAGAGAGCAGACTCTGTTGCTAGGAAACCCTTCACCATGAGGGCCAACACAATTTTCACTGCTACTGCTGTGGAATGACTGACTCAACCAAAACCCCCCACCCCCCACACACGCACAGTTACCCTTAACACTGACATCACACAATCATCCTGATTTAGATGTATAAAGCCCACTTTGTTGTTTTTAATTACATCGGTTTAAAGTTGACATGAAAGGCATCTATTTTCTAAATGAATGCTATAGATCTTTTATTATGCACCATTGATTTAAACCTCACGTTCAACTGCCTGCAGTTTTGGGTACATCCCTCACATCTCAACATCTAACCATCAACTGATATATAGAATCAAGTCCCCATTCTATACCATTTTCCATTAATACGTTACACACTGATATGTCACAATACTGATCTTCATCCCTTAAGAGAAAATCTGTCTCTACTTCCATTTCATTGTGACTTAAACAATGCACAGTGTTAATTCACACATATTTCAGTGGGACAGGAAGTTGTACCTGTAAGCCTCTCTGACAATGAGCCTCTGTGCTACATTAGTATGACTTGTCAGTATCATGTTGGTTATGAGTGTAATCACTAGTTTGGTCATCTGTTGGCTGAGATCAGGACTGCTGTTACTAGTCTTTCCTTTTTAGACGTCACATACAGCAGCAGCTCATAGGGCCTGAAATTGAAGTCTGATAATAGGGGGAATTCCTCCTTTAGGGTGGGTGGTAGTACTCAAGATACAAATGCACATTTATGGATGACAATCAGATGCAATACTATTACTTTTAGCAAAAACTATCACAAAACTGACATTTTACAATTACTTAATCAGATAGCCTAGTTAAGGGCACAGGTTTTCAGATATATTATGGTTCAAAAGATTGGGAAAGCAGTTTAACCCTTATTTAGCATTAAATTGATCAAAACTGACAAAAGACAGAAAATTCTAGTGGTTAAATGGATTTTAGTTGATCCTTGATACATACGGACCAAGCCGCACGGTTCGGCACGCATCTGATCCGCAGATTAATTGTACAATTCAACCATAATAGATTATACATTTATAATTTGTTCGAATATACACAAAAAAAGAAATATTTAAACTAGGGGTGCACAATATATATAGGCCGATGATTAATGTGCATCTTGTCAGTAAAGCCGGTTCTCTAATCAGCAGTAAATACCATCAGGTGCGTGATTTAACAGGGCAACGGTTACTACACGACACGGAGCCATTGTTAACTGACAAGCTGCACAAATCCACGTGTCAGTCCAATCGGTGCTAATAAGCAACTTCCCATGTTTGTGACCCTAAAGAAAGCATTCTAGCTTTAACAGAATAGACACAATTTGAACCCTTAATGGTTAAATACAGACTACTGTACATTTTGCAAACTAGACCAAAAGACCTGCTCATTATTTTGAACCAAGGAGATATTTTTACCAACAAGTTTATTTTTCATTTAGCAGTCCGTCTTTAACAGAAGTTCAGCAAACGTTTAAGGTAGCACTCATGACATACCTGAGCTACTTTTAGAGATGACTGAATTCACCCACCATTTAAATTAACCTTTGAACAGTTTTATTTTGCTGTATTGCTCTACGACGGAAAATTTTACTTGTCATGTAATAGCAAGTAGAATCCTTTGCCAACGAGAGCTTTGTCACTAAACAAACGTTGAAGCAGCCAGCTGTGCTCACCTACCAAATGTCAATCATTCAGGGCCAAAATTACTTTACATAATTAATATCCATGGCAGAGTTTGTGAACTGAGCCACTGTGAGCAAAGCATCCCATAAGTACTTCAATGCTAGCTATAGGCCTAGGCATTACAAACTCAAGCTTATAAAGAGAAGCTAATGAGATTTATAAAGTCTTCAATCCATTCCAGACTGTTCGTATGGCCCTGAAATAACCCCACAAGTCAATATCGTGCATTAGTATTACACTGGAAAACACCTCACCAAAATAAGTTAATTCACATTTCATGTCAATGCCATGTTAACTTGAACGATTTGGATTTAAGAGCCAAACAAACAGTGCTGACTTGTGTACAAAACTTACAGATGGGCAATGGGTTTTCTAATGGTGCATATGCCAAAACATTCTCTTGTGTTGACTGAAGGTCCATGTTGAACTCTCATCTATATGTATATTGGACAATCTTCTGTGATGAATCACTAACATTCAAGCTATTACATAAGTTCAAAGTGCACCCACCCAACTCTGACTCAGTCAAGTCTGACCAAAAGCTCCATGGTACATTCAATGAGGCAAAGCATAAACAAATGACCATTTCATGTTGCTAGGCACAGCATGATCTGCTGTCAGCTGAGCATGTGGAGTCAGTCTGTTGCTTTCAGCCTAATTACTCAAAAGACCATGACAAACCACATTCAAACTATACTATCACACCGGCTAAACACAATCAGTCATTTGATATGTGCTAATAGCTCAGTCCATCTCACATTCTCCTGGTCTACATCTGGTATAAACAGACCACATATGTAATCAAAAGGAGACAATGTTGATTAGAGTCTTCACTCAGTGACAAAAGGTTTTAACAAATTAGTACACATAAATATTGTGAAAGAGATAAAGTGGAATCTTTCAGACTACAGCATTATACACAGAGGCCACTTTCCAGCAAAAAAATGCCATGTACAATATAATGGCTTTATAACGGTGTATAACAGCTTTCTTATAAGGGAAAGATGCAGAAGTATGAACATGTGGCGTGGACAGCTTTTATTATGAACATGGTTTCTACAACCTTCCATAAAAACCTTGTATCTGCTTTAAACTCAGAGTTATGTGTTCTATATGTGCTGCCATATTAAATCAAATTAGGCCAGAACAGAAAGTTTGCCTAGTACAATCCATTTTTTTTTTAAATTATAGATTTAAAGATACTGAGCGCTGTAAGGCACATTTCATTGTAGCTGTTCTTCGGTTTCTAACAAAATTTTACATAATTTATGTTAGTCACTGGCTTGTAAATTATTTGTTGTGTACAAACTGACATATTCATTGATCATGTCTTGCCATGCAGCAGAAGTGCAGTTATTCATAAATATGAATACTGTCATCATGCATTCACAACTCCCATCAATTTTTTTCTTCTGCAGAACACAGAAGATGATTGTATGACAAATACTGGCGACCAAACAGTTTTGGTTTCATTTGCATGGACAGAAAACACTTCTCTTTAAATATCTAAATAAGAAAAAATAAGGCGAAGTATATGACAACAAACATTTCATTGTTAGGTGAACTGTCCCTTTAAGACCACCGAAGCATGACAGCATTCGATCTAACATAATTAAAATAAATAACCGTCCACCAACAGCCAACCGTTTCTTGGTTTCAAACGTCAATGCAGATCACAAACATTCTGCCACTGGTCTAAAAACAAGAGCAACATGAGTAACACATTCTGACATCATCCTGTTCATCGCGACCACCCTGGGAAAGTGTCCATGTGATGAGAATGAGCTCTTGCTGAGTGCTGTAATGTGCATGGGGGTGTCTGAGACAGACCCAGAGCTCTCATACGTGTCTCAGAGCACACTCTCACATCTCCAAATCCTGCTGCTAGTGACAGAATCAGTAAAATTCAATTTGAAAACCCCATTTCTCTTGTAGCTTCTGGGAGCCTCTCAGGGAAACCCCATGTGCTTGCACCGAAGGCTGCTTTTCTATTACAATTAAACCCTTTCCACCAACTTGCAATGCCTCCCTCATGTCTCATAGCAACTTGTTAACCTAATGTCAGTGATTGATGAATATAAGCTGAACTCTATTGCAGAAAGCAGAGCTATAATGGGAAAAACAGCAGCCACAAGGAACCTTGCTTAATGTTTTGTAATAATATAAAACTACTATAACAAAGAGCTGCATGCGTTGATCATCTTTAGGTGAAGACACACTAATTTACAATTCTTTAAAATTTCAGCAAGACCACAGACTATTCAAAGACATTAACTCAGGACACCATCTGTTCAGCAATGCTTTCTGAATACAAATGAATGAAAGCTTCCTTGTGCCCAAAAATATAGCCTTCGAATCGATTCAGTGCATTTTCAAAAAGAGGACGAGTGCACTGAACTCATCTCATCCTACACTTAAAAAAACATTGAGAAGACCTAACATAAAAAATTCAGGAGCAGCACAACAAAGCGTGGAGAGGATTTCCCCTCTCCTCTCACTGCAGCATAGTTGTCAGGGGAGACGAAAGGATCTAAACTCACTCTGATTGGCTGGAAGCACCGTGACATCAGAGAGACAGGGATCGTATGTCAGCTGGGAAGGGAAGCATTTGTTTTGGGTAGAACAGGGAAGAAACTTACTCAACACACAGAGAACATAAACAGAAAAATCTCTACACACTCAGGCAAACACATAAAACCATCTGTACCTTTTCTCACACCTCCAAACAGAATAGCAAAAATGATTATAGAGTGAAATTAGCCGCCAACTAACAAATCCACAAAATATTTCTGTAATGTAGGTTGGAAATATTTAGTTCTGTGGGAAGCCAGCACATTTCACATCCTCGTTTTAGGCTTGCAGGCATGACAAAGACTAAAATCCACAGCAAATGATCCCAGAACCAGATTAAAATCTCTAAGGCATCTCAGACACGTGCTCTGAATTCAAAGCTAAAGGTGAGCCAGTCTGCGCTTAATCTATATTCATTTCGCCATATGTCTACAAGATGAAGCTGACAGGAGTCATTCGTTCCACAAACAGGACAAACAGAAAGGGTGGTCAGGTAAGAAGGTCAGTAAGGTGAGGACTAGAGGAATGCTCTTATGCAAACCCTCTGCTAACATTACTACAAAATGAGGACAAGGCTTGCTAGCTGTACTTTGCTCTGGGCTCCACAAGCTGCTGCACAAAGTAGAGCAATCTGAACCTTCACAAACCTAACACACAACCACCACCACAACAATTACACCTAATTCTAAAATCACCCCACTTCACAAATCCAGCACTACTTTCACAATCGACCTCTGTTCCACACTGAAAGATGTGCTTATAGACATTTAATGCCCTTAATAAAGTACACCCATTAAAATCTAATTGAACCTCTCTTGGTAAAGGAAATTGGTGGTTTGACTTTGAAAGTAAGTTGCTGCTTTGTTTTCATTTCACACATTACACACCGAAAGAGATCAGCAAATAAAGAGATTTCTGTCAGTTAATTTTGTCGAGCTTTAGAACAAAAATCCACTGAGTCTTATAACTTCAGAGCGACTTTGGGGTAAGTAAATGATGACAACTTTCATTTCTGAGTGAACAATCACTTTCAAGCAGATTTATTCAGATCAGAATAGCAATAAAACTGAAAGTCAGGAAAGAATTCAATGTCATCATGACTTATGATCATTAAGTAACCTGAGTTTGAAGTGCAAGGTGTAGATTACTGACTGGATGGAAGATAATGATTAATAGAGGCGGTAACTACAGTAGAGCAACTCCGTGTAATGCATTACCCTTACAGTAATTCATACAGTAGTATCTGGGATTGGTCTCATTGAATAAATCAATGCACACAAGGGAAAAGATCCACTGAGATATGTAATCATAATGGGCAATTAATAAACCTTCAACTTTTAGATTATTAATTAACCCGTAAATAGCAGCAGCATCTAAAGATAACTTACCTCAAATAAGTAATTTACTATTCCTCATGTCATTTCAAACCTGTATGACTTTCTTTTACAGAACAAAAAAGCAAAAGTTACTTTACGTCCACACAAAGTCAAAAGTAACCAACATTCTTCAGAACAATTTATTACCAGTTCCACAGAAGAAGAACGCTGCACAGGTTTGAAACGACAAGAAGGTTCAGTAAATGAAGACGGAATTTCGTTTTGGCTTGAGCTATCCCTTTAAGACTAAACGGACTTCGAGAGAGTTCTTGTTACTTGTGATCTGAGGGATTCTTGAACTAGAGATGTCTGGGGAACAGCTGACAGGTCATTTAAATGGAAGGATTGCGCGGATCCTGTAGACATGCCAAATATGGTGAAGAAACGTCTCGAATGTTACACCTCGAGAACCTAATAGTTATTTTAGTGAATGGACGGTCGCAGGTCCAACACCGTGCTGCCTATTCAGGTCACGACATGTTTAATATGTACTGAAGCACCCTTAGTTTAGTGTCTACGCGTAGGCCAGCTCCTGAATCCGAGCAAACACACCGGGCCCTGCGCCGAGGTTATCATCATACACCCACACATACAGACTTGGTCTCTGCACTCACCCCACAACGCCTTCCGAGTAGTTTCTGCTTTTCCACGGTGTGCCCGTGTAAATGTCCTCCGCCCCATCCGTCAGCAGCAGACTCCTGTTAAAGCCAAAGGTGCTCGCCTTGTTGTCTCTTTTCCTCTTGCTTGGCAACTCGGTTCCCACTCCCGCGACCCTGCTGCCACCCACCTGCCCTCCTCCGCCGACACCCCTGCCTGTCCTGCTGCTGTTATTGTTGTTATTGGCTTCCAGAGGGATGAAGTCTAGCTGTTCGGAGACTTCACTGTCAGGTTTGGATCTAGACATCCCCTGGTGGTCTCTGGGCTTTCCGCTGCTGTCGGCCGCGTTGCTCGACGCACCGTCGCCTCCGCCGCTCGTCAGTTTGGCGCTGGCTGTGTTGCAGTTGCTGTTGAAGTAGAGGTTTCCCAGCGTCTGCGTCGTATCCCAGATGTGCATCCACAGGTTGTTGGCAGGTCCCCGCTGTTCTGGCTGAAACCAGGCGATTCTAGGATCCATCAAACGCTGAACTGCTGCAGGCGCACTTGCCCCCAAAGCAGAGCCAGGCTCGGTTCGCTTAACCCGCTAACGGGAACACTAAACGCTGCTAAAATATCCCGTGCGAGTCCATCAAACGTATCTCGGGACAAAAAAAGAAAACAGCAGTGTAAACGGACTGTAAAAATACGTTGTTAAAAAACGGTAACCGTCAAACTTCAGAGCACGAGGAATGGAGAAACATGAGTGTCGTCTGTGTCACTGCCTCTGACCCGTTTCTATCCGAGATCGTGTTACTCAATGGCGGACAGAGCACAGCGCGACTGCGACTGCGCATGCGCGAGTGTTACGCAAGAGCGCACGTTACAGTGACCGTTACGTAACAACAACAGTGTGTTTGAAACATTGTAGTAATATGAACCTCTCTCGTTTGTTATGTTTCAGACATACCCTGTAAATGGTGGCGCTAATCCAATGAGTCGTATATCTAGTTTATGGGGTCTCAGTGTTATCTTCTAATTATTTTGTAATGTAACGACAAAAATTAGATTACCGAGAGCAGGAGTCCGCGAATAGAATATAAACAACAGTATTATTAATGTGAGACAGTCAGGGCCGCGACCACCATAGACATTGAGGGGGACAAGTAAAAGAATCATTTAATATGAGTCAACTTTTTACGTTTTTTTTTTTTTTTTTATATGGCAATTTTGAGAGAGAGAGAGAAAGAGAGATGAAAGTTGCATTTGTTCTCTTTCTACAAAAATGAAGCTGTGAGTTTAGTTACTTCTTCATTGCTGAGTTATATAATTCAGCGATCCAGTATCAAAGCTTTTTTAATGTTAAATATTGGTTTCCTATTTTAATATAGTAAATATAATTAATTTCTGTGGCGCAGCGCTAAATGTTCAGCATCATTACTCCAGTCTTCAGTGTCACGTGCTCCTTCAGAAATCATTCTGTGTTTTTTTTTTGGGGGGGGGGGGACTTTGATAATTCTTCTTTTTATTCTTTGATGAATAAAAGGATAAAAATAATAGCATTTATTCAAAATAGTACAACTTGGCTAAAGGCCCACTTTAAGGGAAAATGTGCTATTCACTGCTCCTAAAATGTATAATTGCAGAAAAAAATATCTACGTTGTAATGAACATTAATGGAGCAACAGATTTTGTGTGAAAATAACTCATTCAAGTTGTTTATTTTGTTTTAAAAAACTTATATGACGTGGCAGGGGGGGGGGGGGGGCTTTTACTTTACACATGGGGCAAAAGGCATCTTTGCACTACTGTGCGCGATCAGATAAATATACACGTGCATCTTGATAAGCGAATGTTTTGGAAAGTGCTAGGCCACGTTTTTGTGCCATCTAATGGTTTAGATGAAACACTTTTTATTTCACTGAACGCTGAAAAAGTACCATAGGTCCCAAAAAATAAAATATAATATGAAGAAGCAAAAATGTTTCCAACACTGATTATAAATCAGCATATTAGATTGATTTCTGAAGGAAGACAGGACAGATAATGCTGAAAATTCAGCTTTGTTTCACAGGAATATTTTAAACTATTTTAAATTGCAATAATATTTCACAAAATGCCATATTTATTTTTGATCAATTGTTTAATTTTTTCAGCCTTGATGAAAGAAACATCTTTTAAAAAAAACTAAATTTCGATTTCTTTTTTACCACTTAAAAGAGAAAATAAATTACAATTGTCATAATTTATGCCATTTCAAATCTGAATTACTTTTTTCTTTAATGAAACTCAAAAGATGTTAGGAATAAGATTAAAAATATCCTAATATTCAAAAAATATGTATATATATTAGCAACTGACGTGAATGGTGACTGAAACTGAATTCTATAGTGTTCCACAAAAAATCTAACGATGTGATTATTGGTAAGTGATGACTAAATGACTTGTATTGTTTTATGGTGAACAGCTCTTTTAGGTTAATTTGATCTAAACGTCAAGATATATTTAATCTTATATGCTTTTTCTTTTATTCAGTTGGGGAAAATTTTAATCTAAGAATGCCTATGACATTAAGTTATCAAAAAGTTAAAGATAATGTAAGATCTACAAGACAGGTTTATGAAGGATCTAATGCAACTCATACACATCTGATAATCTACTGTTGCTGTGGGCCATAAAAGGGTTTTGTTGTTGTTGCATTATTATGGACTGGATGAGAGGGAAAACATAGCAACATAACAGTGTTTATTAAGTAATCCCTGGGCACTGATCCATCATCATTTTACAGATGATCTCACTGAGGACAAGGACGATTCTTACCAGAAACCCAAAGAACAGAATATTAAGAGGGGTAAAGGGCAATCTGTTATGAGACTGGATGATATTGTTTCACTCTGATGGATACATAAAAACACAGACACTACTGATTATCCTAATACTTAACAACAACAAGAGACCATTACGATAGTTAATGCTTTAATTAAAGCACTTATATAATGTTTGGTTTAACAAACTTTTTTTAAAATCTTAATTTCCAAACTCTCACATTACAATAAAACCATAATAAAACCAGAGAGGAATATGGACAGAAAATGCTAAACAAAACAAGGGGAGATGTTTAAAAAGAATATGTGCTACTGATCTCTGAAATCTCATTTTCTCTGCAGGTTTTCCAAGTAGCTGATGAATCTCTTCAGGTTGATCCTCATGTTGTCCAGAACACAAAGCTGATCAGGGCTGTATTTTCCTTTGCCTTCTTTTCGCAGCTGTGAGGGAACAAAAGGCCAAACTGTGAAAAGCCTGCCATCTAAAGGCCTAGGAACATACTAGAATACAGAGATCTGGCAATGGCTGTGCTGCGAATGTTCAGACTGTGAACTTATAAAAGCAGTTGAAAAAGTACTTCACAGTTTTAAAGTGGAACATTTTAGATCAGCCAGGACAGATCTGTTCAGCTGGATTTGAGGGTGCTTTTCTGTAGACGGTCTTTGTGCGAGACTGAGACAGTGCTTAAGCAACAGATCTCAGTCTCAGAAGTCAACTTTTTTTTTTTGCTTGAACCTTGAGCTCAAGCCTGAACATGCATTTGGAGGTGTGAGATGTTGCATTTGAGTGTCTGATGTAATGTTACTGTTCGGGTGTGTGAATGTGGTGCATGAGTGTGTTCGTATCTGTGGTGATCTCTCTTGTTGGCTTTAAACAAACCTTAGCCCTAAACCCTGGCTGAAGTGCTTTAAGAGACGAAAGCAGGTTAATATTTTTTCCAGCGCTCTCTGCTTCATCGCCATCTGCAAACACATCGAAGAGGGCATCCAGCGCTTCCCCGCACACTACCAGGTTTGAGTCCTTCATTGCGATATTCAGTAATGCATTTCCAATCAACTGCAAAAAGAGAATAAAGTTAGCTGAACAACTGACCAAAGCTATGCAATGACAAATATACTGTAAAAATAAAGCTATTAATAAAAGTTAATATAAAATACATTATATTACACAATTAATTTGTAAATCCAAATATCTGTTTTAAAGTACTAAGTCATAAAATACTACAGCATTTGATAAAAATAAATATTGCCACTTATAATTAAGTAAAATAAAGATATATTCTAAGAATAATCTAATAATTCTTAAGAATAGAAAGATTTAATAGGGTCTAACATAACATCAAATATTTTTTTTTATCCCTTTTCTATAACAAAATACAGTAATTTTTGAATGTTATATTTTTTTGTGGGCATAAAGAAAAGGCACTATGAACATTATTCTAACAATTGTGCCACAGTCAGTATTACCTGTAGAGAGTCTGTAGTGTTTTTCTCTTTGGCAAGAGAGCTTCCTGTGATACCGAGAATGGCCAGAGCATTAACTCTCACGCTGAGCAGCTCACAGCTGGAGGCAGTCTCACAAAAACTCATAAGCTGGTGTGGAGTCATACACTGCAGGATAAAACCCATAACACACATACAGTTAAAAATACCAAATAGAGCTTGAAATAATGTGACGCTAAAGCATAAAAACAATGAATGAATGTGGTTCTCACCTGAGGGATGTTTTTGCTAGCCATGATCTGTAGTAAAGAACGAAGAGCGCTGGTCACAGCCTCCAGGAACTCCTCATCCTTTAATGCCTCTAGAAATTAATGAACAATCATAGAAGAGATTACATTTTTGACACAATGGAAGTGGAAAAACCACAAAAAAATACAAGATGTACCTAACATAAAAAAAAAAAAAAAAAAAAAAAAACATTACTCACTGTCTTTAAAGATGAAAAAACAAATCAAAGATAAAGAAATGTTTGTTCCTCTTCGGGAACTCGAGCTGCGTCGATCGCATTTGGGGAACGCCTTTGGCAAGAACAACTCTGAATATCGTGTGCAATCAGTTCAATGGAAGAGCGTGACGTCACGGACGGGGTGACGTAGCGACCAGGAAGCTATAAAGACACGTGCCACGCAGCTGGCTTCAGCTTCGCGTCTTTCAGCAAGCGCTCTGTGTGTGCATGTTCATAAGTCTGTCTTGTAAGTCTTATTTACTGTTGTCTGTCCAGTTCAGTAGACTAAAATGCCTAAGTCCAAAGCAAAGACTAGACATTTGAAGGGCGAAACCAAATCGCGCTATAAACTGTGTGTTCCTCCATGCCAGCGCTACATCACGGCTGGAGACACACATGATTTATGCGTGGTTTGCCTGGGGTCGAAGCACGCTGAGTCAGCTCTCGAGGGAGCTGACTGTCCGCATTGTGAACGATTGCCAATGCGGACGCTTCGATCCCGGAGGGCTCTCTTCGAGGAGGGAGCCTTCGCCAGCGTTCCCCGCGGTTCTGGCCCCGCTTCTGCTGAGGCAGAGCGGCTGCTGCACTCGTGGGGTTCGCAGGTAGATCTGGCAGAGGGAATGGAGACGGGCACGTCCTTATCTCCTTCCTCATCTGCTAGATCTGGCGCCCAAACCCTGGGATCGGAAGCACACTCGTCGGTTTCTTCCGCCCAGGGCGAGGGGTCGACACTCCACCTCTCTTCGTCTGATGAGGTGGATGTGGAGACAGTTGGCAGGGATTCGCCACCCCTTTCGCCCCAGTATGAGGAGCTGCTGGAGGTGGTTACTCGCGCAGTCGAGAAGTTAAAAATAGACTGGCCCCCACAAAAATCACATGAACCGCAGAGAAGTAAATTAGATGAGCGGTATCTCAGGCCCAGACAACCACCTCCAGCCCGGAGCCTTCCCTTTTTTCCCGACCTCCATGATGAGATAGCGAGGTCGTGGAAACACCCATATTCCACCCGTCTTTTCGGCCCTGATTCGCAGTACTATGGGAATGTGACAGGGCTCGATGAGCGTGGTTACAGAGCGATGCCACGGGTTGAACAGACGCTTGCGGGCTATCTGTCACCCGGTTCGGCGTCGTCTCTGAAGGCTCCGGCCTTGCCTACTAAAGCATTGAGAACGACATCAGGGTTAGTGGGCAAGGGCTATGTGGCAGCAGGTCAGGCAGGGGCGTGCCTTCACACCATGGCCGTCCTTCAAGCATATCAGGCCGACCTGTTGAGAGATGTAGACGAGGGAGAGGGGATCAAGTCCGACGATATTGCAGAGCTTAGACGGACCGCTGATCTCTCCCTCCGCGCCACCAAAGAGACCGCTCGCGCAATTGGGCGGTCTATGGCAGCCTTGGTGGCCGCGGAGAGGCATTTATGGCTGAACCTGTCCCAAATTAAAGACCGTGACAGGTTCTGCCTCCTGGACGCCCCGCTCCAAGCCTCGGGCCTGTTCGGCGACACAGTCAATACTGTCGTCGACAGGTTCCAGGAGGCCCGTAAACAGGCGGCGGCGTTCCAGAGTTTCCTCCCTCGTCGCTCTTGTGGGTTATCTGGACGGGAGATACCCACGCCACTAGCAGGCTCCTCATACCGCGAGGCTCAAAAGCAGAGCGTCGCCACTCGTGCTCCCCCACGCCGGGACCGAGGGTCTAAGCGACGCTCTGAGTCGGGGGCTCCTAGATTAAAATCAGATCTTCGTACTATTATCGAAGCTAGGAAGTCCTCGACAAAGAGGTCCTGACGCCATGCTACCAGTGACCTCGAGGGTAGCCCCTACGGGGTCAGAGCGGTTCCCACCTCAGTATACGGTGCCCGCCTCTCCCCGGTACCCTCCGGAGGCCGGTCTGCCAACCCTGCCAGTGTTTCAGGGCGCAGCGGTCTCCCGCGAGCGTCCCTCCCAGTTATTTCCGCCCGTGAGCGTAGCGGAGCTGGGAAGCTCGCCTCCCCTTCGGGGGCCTCTTACACCAGAGATCAGTCTCGAGAGGCTGATTCCCTTAGTACATTTTCGAGCAGCGTGGAAACTTCTGCCAAATGTTTCTCAATGGGTCCTGCACACAGTAGAAAGAGGCTACGCTATTCAATTCGGCCGTCCACCGCCGAAATTCAATGGGGTTACACCGACAGTCGTCGGCCCCCAGCAGGCTCTGGTTATGGAACAAGAAGTGAATACCCTATTAAGGAAGGAGGCCATCGAGGTGGTCCCTCCTCTAGACAGGGAATCCGGGTTCTACAGCCGGTATTTCATAGTTCCAAAGAAGGATGGGGGGTTGCGTCCGATCTTAGACCTACGTCAGTTAAACCTCTCAGTTACGTCACTGAAGTTCAAAATGCTTACTGTCAAACAGGTTGTAGCTCAAATCAGATCCGAGGACTGGTTTGTCACGATAGATCTCAAAGACGCATACTTCCACATATCCATCCTTCCACAACACAGGAAGTTTCTGAGGTTCGCTTTCGGGGGCAAAGCTTATCAATATCGAGTACTTCCATTCGGCCTTGCACTCTCACCCCGCACGTTCACGAAGTGTGTAGATGCGGCTCTGGTACCCCTCCGTATGCAGGGCATCCGCATTCTAAATTATATCGACGATTGGTTGATCTTAGCTCAATCAGAGCAGATGGCGGTTCGACATCGAGATGTCGTTCTCGCACACATGGGGGAGCTGGGTTTGAGACTGAATGCCAAGAAGAGTGTACTTTCTCCAGTTCAGAGAACCACCTATCTAGGCGTAGTATGGGATTCGACCACGATGCAGGCACGTATGTCTCCTGCTCGGATCGAGTCGATCCTCACATCAGTCAAGAGAGTCAGAGAAGGCCAGTCACTCACTGTGAAGCAGTTTCAGAGACTGTTAGGGCTCATGGCAGCTGCGTCCAACGTGATACCTTTTGGTCTCCTGCACATGAGGCCCCTTCAGTGGTGGCTCAAGACCAAGGGGTTTTCCCCGAGGGGAAATCCTTTCCGAACTATTCAGGTCACGCGGCGATGCCTTCGTGCCTTAGACATATGGAAGAAACCTTGGTTCTTGAATCAGGGCCCGGTGCTGGGAGCTCTTGGTCGCCGTGTAACGCTAGCGACAGATGCGTCCCTCACCGGTTGGGGTGCGGTCATGAGTGGCCACCCTGCCCGCGGTCTGTGGAGCGGTCGCCATCTGACATGGCACATCAATTGTCTAGAAATGCTAGCAGTGTATCGAGCTTTAAAATATTTCCTCCCAGACCTGAGAGGCTGTCATGTGTTAGTGCGCACCGACAACACAGCGGTAGTCTCTTATATCAATCACCGGGGGGTCTGCGTTCACGCCCCTTGTACAAGCTGGTGTACCAGATCCTCCTGTGGTCCCAGGGCAAACTCCTCTCGTTAAGAGCAGTGTATATTCCTGGCCGATTGAATGTGGGAGCAGACATGCTGTCGAGACAGGGGCCGAGGCCCGGGGAATGGATGCTCCATCCCGAGGTGGTGAAGCAGATATGGCAGATATTTGGCAAAGCTCAGGTGGACCTCTTCGCGACTCGAGAGACATCGCAATGTCCCCTCTGGTTCTCTCTAGTTCACCCAGCTCCACTGGGACTAGATGCCATGGCACAGACTTGGCCGAGGCTTCGTCTGTATGCTTTTCCCCCCATCGCTCTGCTCCCGGGAGTTCTGGCGAGAGTACGCCGGGACGGGGTCTGTCTGTTGTTAGTAGCCCCGTTCTGGCCGGGCCGAGTATGGTTCGCAGATCTGATTTCTCTCCTCGACGGCTCTCCATGGCAGATTCCGATCAGGACAGATCTACTCTCTCAGGCGCAGGGCAAAATAATTCACCCTCGCCCGGAGTTGTGGAAGCTGTGGGTGTGGCCCCTGAGGGGGCACATCTGTTAGCAGCTGGTCTCTCAACCGAGGTTGTTGAGACCCTACTCCAATCCAGAGCTCCCTCTACGAGGAAACTGTACGCCCTGAAGTGGAAACTCTTCACTTCATGGTGCAGAGATCGCCACCTTGACCCTGTTAACTGCCCAGTTGGTACAGTTCTGGAGTTTTTACAAGCTAGGCTCTCTGCGGGGTTGACCCACTCCACCTTAAAGGTGTACGTGGCGGCCATAGCTGCTTACCACGTCCCTTTCAGTGACCAGTCACTGGGTAGACACCCCCTAGTTACACGTTTCCTCCGAGGTGCACTGAGGCTGAGACCTCCAGTACGGTCCCGTATTCCCCCATGGGATCTGGTTGTGGTGTTAGAGGCTCTCTGCAAAGCTCCATTCGAGCCAATTCAAGAAATATCAGACAGACATCTGACACTTAAGACTGCCCTATTATTGGCTATTACTTCTCTAAAGAGAGTTGGAGATCTCCAGGCCCTCTCGGTGGCCCCTAATTATCTAGACTTTGCCCCTGGTATGGCCAAAGCATTTCTTTACCCTCGAGCGGGTTATATTCCTAAAGTTCCCTCTGTCACACCACAACCTGTCGTACTGCAGGCCTTCTGTCCTCCTCCCTTTCGGGAGCCAGACCAGGTGAAGCTAAATTGTATGTGTCCAGTGCGAGCACTGGACGCATACGTCCACAGAGCTGCCCTGTGGAGAAAATCCGACCAATTGCTTGTATGCTACGGTCCTACTAACAGGGGTTCTCCTGCCTCTAAGCAGACCCTTAGCCGTTGGATAGTCGAGGCTATCAACGAGTCATATGAGTCCTCTGGTCTTCCCCTTCCTTTGGGAGCCAAGGCTCACTCTACGCGGAGTATGGCTGCCTCTAAGGCCTTCCTGGCAGGTGTGTCCCTCTTGGACATCTGCAACGCTGCGGGGTGGTCCACGCCCTCTACATTTGCCAGATTTTACAATCTCGATATGCGAGCCGCTCCTGGCTCTTCTGTCCTCTCGTCCTAAGCTGTGCTCTACGGATACACACTAGGCAGGGGTTTGGTAGTCTGGCAGCGTTGGCACATCGTTCCCCAAATGCGATCGACGCAGCTCGAGTTCCCGAAGAGGAACGTCCCTAGGTTACGTATGTAACCCTAGTTCCTCGAGGGAACGAGACGCTGCGTCGCCGAGCCATACTCCCGGCACCCCTGCCTGCGCTTGCTTCCCTACTCGAAGCTGAAGCCAGCTGCGTGGCACGTGCCTTTATAGCTTCCTGGTCGCTACGTCACCCCGTCCGTGACGTCACGCTCTTCCATTGAACTGATTGCACACGATATTCAGAGTTGTTCTTGCCAAAGGCGTTCCCCAAATGCGATCGACGCAGCGTCTCGTTCCCTCGAGGAACTAGGGTTACATACGTAACCTAGGGACGTTTTTTTTAATCAATGGATTTACATAAATGTAATTTTATTTGAAACGAAAAATATATATAAAATGGTTTTAAGTCAGTTATGACAATCTTGCTGTAGTGTATCAGTAGGAAATATCAATTTACATTTCCAAACGTTATTTTTGCTTTTGTAATAATCCAGTGAGCTTTTGTACTGTATGCACAAGGAGTCTGATAACAGCCAGTGCGCCACACAGAGATCTGATCTCATCATCATCAGTCTGTCTGGAATAACACGAAGAAAGATAACAAACTGAGACAGACTCAATCCAGAAGAACTGTGGCAACGTCTCCAAAATGCTTCAAGAAACCTGCAAAGCTACAGCACTGTGCAAAGATTTAGGCACTTGTGTAAAAATGCTGTAAAGTGAGGATGCAGTCAAAAATAATGCCATTTTATGAATTAACTTAAATAAATCAACATTTGGTGTGCGTGTGTGTATATATCAATTAATGTGTTAATGGGATAATAATGTGTTAACTTGCCCAGCCCTAATATATACATACACAGAAGAAATATATAAATTAAAATAATTAAGATCAATTATATAGTATTGCTCTTTCACAGTGCACTACAACATATTTGATCTAGCTTATTTTGCTATTAATTTTTTATATTGGTATTTAATTTATTGTGGTAATATTTTTCTATATTTAATTAACATGGGAAAATGCCTGCTGATATAAGAAAGAGAGAAAATGAAGTGGAAGTATCACAGCAAAATTGAAACTGGCACAATAAGCAATTTATCTTGATTATCTTAAGTGAAAATAAATTCTATTAAATCATTCAGCCCTATGTAATAGCAAAAGATCTACCTTCTGAACTAAAGACCAATGAAGAGAGGTGCTGAGCAACTGCCTGCAGCCCTGAAGCACCACCAAGAAATTCTGTATCCATAGAGGAAAGGATATTATGGAGACACGTCAATGCCCGACACTGCACCCGCTGCATCCTAGAAGAATCAAAGACTATAAGATTTGGGTTTTCACTGCTCTGTAGAAACACTACGAAGGTCATGAATACTTTTTCAAGAGGTATTTCCAGGTAAGGTCCTTGCTACAGATCTCAAGGGCAGCAGCGCTGGGGAACTCTGCCTTCTTCAAGACCTGTAAGAAATCAATCAGTGAAGTGAATTCAGTACACACACTTCACTATGACACAGGTGTAAAGTATCTATTACAAATATATAGTATATCATGCCAATAGTGTGCCTTTGACACAAATTTGTGTATTTCAAGGGGTCATAGGATACATTTCTTATGAATTTTCTCAGAGGCCATCTATCTTTTTCAGCGAAAGCATTCATAATGTAATTCAGCCGTGTATGACAATTTTTCATCTTGTCTTTTACTCTAAGAACTAAATTGCCTGTTTTTCCTACTTATTCTAAAGACTCCACCATTATTTATTACCATTTCATAATAATCCACTTGATTCCTTGATCATGTTAACGCTGTCATTATATCACAACACATGTGCTTTCCTTTGGTAAAATCATGCTTTTAAAACACACACACACACTTGTGCAAGTTAATATTTTTGTGGAAACCATGATGCACTTCTGCACAATTTGCAGAATTATTTGATTAATCGAAAGTTCAAAACAACAGCATTTATTTGAAATAAGAATATTTTATAACGTAAACTCTATCAACGTAACTGGAACATTTTTACATTTTGACTGTCACTTTTGATGAATCTGATGTGCCCTTGCTAAATGAAAGTATGAGATCCTTTAGGAAAAAACTGACCCCAGAATCCAGAACGGTAGTCTACTAACTCAAGATTATTACATCAGCAAGCACATTTTTGTCATGGACTACTTCAGTGCCCCTCTCTATCTGCAAACATGAGACAAATCCTTCACAAGGCCTAGCCAGTGTCCTCATTTAACTGCCAAAATATGCCCAGAACACTCTCATTTTAGACGGTTTTACCCAGATCCCTACATGACCTGAAGTACAGCATGTGAGAATTGTGTTCTCCCCAGTGAACCAGAAGAGAATAAAATGAATATCTGTGGCACTGTATGTTTTGCTGACAGTGTAATAATGTGTGTTACCTGTTGAGGTATGTTGTGGTTGAGCAGGATTGTGTGAAGTTCAGCAGACAGACAGAGAGGAGAGAACAAACTGGAATTAGTGTCTGACCTCCCATCAGCACACATCTCGCTCTCATCGCTGCTGGACATCTCCTCCCACTCATCATCTGAGGGCTCTACAGACAAACACACACACAGTCGATATCTTGTCACATTACCTCTGTCTTGTCTTCTCTGACACAAACACAGAAATCATTCCTCTAATTTCGCACATTAGAAGGAAAACCAGTCTCGTCTTCCCTGCTGGCCTATAAACACACACACACACACACTCACCATCAGAACAGTACATGTTGACGATGATTTCCAGCGATGTCTGCTGTGCTGACAGTAGTGCTTTGGCCTCTCTCAACTCCAGTCTGTCTCTCTTAAAACCCAGAGACACACAGCAAAACCACAGAAGTAATTGTTTGGGTCATTTGTGCACATACAGTGATGGTTAAACTGATACTTTAACTGAGTACCAATAACAGACTTGAATAGGAAACATTGAAATAATTAAGAGCATTCACAACACAGATTTGAAACATAGTTTGCTTTGGTTCCAGATGTAAACTGGGCCACACATTTGAGGCTCTGGATCAAATTTGACCCTGAACTCTCAAAAGAGGACAATGTTCAGGACACCCTATGGGTTGGTTGGACAGGGGCTTTACACTCAAGTGTAAGTGGGGAGTCACTCTGTGTTTAGAGGAAGGCTCTGAGGGACAGATGTGCCATCACTTGGGTGGACATGGGTTGAAGGGGAATAGCCTTCACATCAAGTAGCATAGTGGAGACAGTCTTTAAGATGCATCTGTGATCTCCATTCACACACACACTAACCTATCATAATAATAGAAGTGGCTCATTTGTTTAGTTGTTAATGTTTTTAGATAAAGCACCCCAAAAAAAGCTTAATCACCATCACTTTGTTCTGGAATCACACAAGAGTGAGTAAATGGTCACAGAATATTCAGTTTTAAAACTAATTTTCACTAAATGTTTAAAAAAAATGTCCACTTAAAACAATAGCTTTAAACTTACAGGCAACAGATCGTAGATGTCATTTCTTGTTTTTGATATTCGTCCATTAGGCTTTCTTCCATTCATCTTCTCATCTCTCACATCCTCCTCCATCTCTTCGACCTCGGGACATGCGAGCCGTTCGTCTGTACGACCGGACTCTGCTGCAGATGTGGTCTCTTTGGACAGACGGGCAGACTCTGCACGCCACAGCTCTGGGATGAGCTGTCCCGCGTCCAGACTGAGGCTGTGTGAGAGAGTGGTGGCCAGCGCGGTCAACGTCTGAGACTGCTGGGCTGGAGACAGACTGCTCTTCAGATTCCATAAAGAGCCTGAAAGATGGAGGAAAACCAAACACATATGACGAAACACACACACACATATATAAATATATAAGTTAGGACTGTCAGTTACACACAATAACGCAATTAAAATATGTTAATTCAGTTAACACACTGGCCCTGCCCCCAAACATGTATGTAATCTTACAATTCATACAGTTGACTGTTGACAAATATGATGCATTGCAACAACTCTATAAATGCAGTAATGCCCTAAAATTCAAGACACTGGGGCAAAAGACATTTTTGTCTTTTATTTCTATCATATGATAAGCATATCACACCAGCAATGACAGCAATATCAGTAAAACTAAAAGTAATACTCTGAACAGTAAAAAAAAAAAAAAAAGTACTCAAGTAGTTAGTTACTAGTTGCTTTGGATCACATACTGTATATCTATAGTCTATTTTTATCTATAGTTCTATTTTATCTATATGATATATAGATAAGATTTATGTAATGTATGTGTGAGTATATATACATTTTATTTTTCATCACCCTTTCCGCCAGTCTTCAGTGTCACATAATCCTTCAGAAATCATTCCAATATGTTGATTTATGATCAATGATGTTCTTTTTACCAGGGCCTTTAGTCAATGTTTTTACTACATGATCAGTGTCATGCGTTCTTTTACCTGCAGCCAGCGTTCGCAGGAGAGTGTATTCCAGACTGGTGTGTGTGGAGAACAGAATGTTTTCCAAGACCCCAAACACCGCTGCATTCACACTGCGCATGAGCTCTGCGTTCTCTTCTGTTGCTGTGTGCAAGCAGTGGGCTACACAGAAAACAACAACAATTACCCAAATAAAGGAGTGTGAGAATAAAAAATATGGAGTATGGAAATCTGTAAAGAAATATCCATTTGTCTATTTCGGAGGAATAAAAAAAAATTAGTGTATATACAGTATACACACTACTGTTTGAAAGCTTGGGAATATAATGTGTTTTTTTTTTTTTTTTTTTGAAGCAAGTATACTCTTGCATTCTTTTACATTCATTTATTGGATAAAAAAAAAATTATGATGCAAAATATCATAACAATTAAAAAAAAAAAAAAAAACTTCAAATGCAATTTATTCCAGTGAAGATAAAGCTGAATTTTCAGCATCATTACTCCAGTCTTCAGAGTCACTTCTTGGTGCGTTTCTGATATATATATATATATATATATATATATATGTGTGTGTGTGTGTGTGTGTGTGTGTGTGTGTGTGTGTGTGTGTGTGTGTGTGTGTGTGTGTGTTGATCTAGAATGAGTGGCACCTGCTGATATTGCCAGCTCCATGTTCTGAGAGTGTCTCTGCAGACAGTGTAGAAAAACATCTAGAAGTCCAGTCTTGTTAAACACTGACACAGCTCTGCTGCTGCTCTCACTACACAACCACAGAAAAACAGATCATACACGACAAACAACTGTATCATCTGATTCAACACATTTTGACTGTTTAAGACGCAACTCTTCAACCCTTATTTTTAGAGCATTGTGTTAGCAGCGCAAAAAGGTTGTGGGTTCGATTCCCAGGGAACACACATACTGGTAAAAAAATAAATAAAATTATAGCCTGAATGCACTGTAAGTCGCATTGGATAGAAGCATCTTCTAAATGCATAAATGTAAATTGTAAGTATATTACATGTGGTATTTAAAAATGGGATCATTAAATGTTGTGCTTAATGACTTTTAATGAGATTAGTCTCATAAACTTCAGCCTGCAAACTAGTGACTATATATAAAGCATGATGATGTGCTATCAAGGCTTCACAGGAAACACTTAAGACACTTACAGGCATTTGGGACATTTGTAAATACACTTAAGTGTAAACGTAAATAGGGGTGGTGAAAAAATCGATTATTGATTAATCGCGAGTATGTTATGGACAAGTATGAATCGATTATTAAATGTTCAAAAATAGATATATATATATTTTTTTTGCATTTTATTTTGTAAAAAAATGTATACCGGGAGTTGAACGTCACGAACGCACCCAGTTCCAGTTAGCAAGCAGCCAGAGCAGGTGTGTAAAATGGAAAAACCAGGAACGAGCAACCAACCGATCCACCCAGTTCCATCTGGGCTCAAAGCACGCATGTGGATTCATTTTGATTTTCATGGCAGGAGCTCTAACCCTCTTGGCGCCATGGTCGAGTTTACTCGACAAGATGCGGCACTGAATAAAACGGCCGATTTTGTCTAATAGGGTGTCAAATTTCACGTGACCTCCCCTGCACCAGATAGCAGACATGTAATACTTCATCTCCGACTCAAAAAAACGTCATGCTCCTATACAAAATCTTCGAGCTAGAGCGCATTGAATCAGTGCGAAAAAAAGCAGAGCTAGTGTGAGAGTGAGCCATTTTATCTGACCAATATTGTCAACGTCAGCAAGTATTGTCATTATTATTATGATTATCATCATTATTATTATAATTATCTAATGGAATCAATAAAGCTTCAATAAACCCGCAATGAAGTGTTGGGACTTCTATTCGTGGACACTGATTCTGAAGGGGAATATCTGTATTCAGAAGATGACGGTGATACTGAAAGTGAAAGTATAGCCCTACACCAAGCACAAACGAGGAATCCTTTGCCCATTGTAAATGGTCCTTTGCAAGATGTCAGAGGTGTGAACAATGTTTGCAGGCGTCGGAGTGTTCATTGCGAAATTAGCAGGCGTGTTATTGTTGCGGGGATGAGGCGGGAGTATTTTTTCCGCGCTAGTCATGTATATTGTCTTCTGACTGCACCTCTACGCAATCGCGGGGACAGTAGTGGAGACTTTGTCTAATGCCTCTGGGTATGTTAGACGAGGTGGAAGTATTCATACGACAGTTAGGAGGCAAGGTGGAGAGTACCTCTAGCAATTTAAAATTAATTTAAAATATTTACCTTTGTAATAGAAGTGAATCTACTTTAACGATTGCATTCATAGCAAGCTTTTTATCAGTTTCTAAATTACTAGTAGGCTATTTAAAAATATAATTCCTTATATAGGCTACTAGTAATTAGCTTCTTCTTCTTCTTTTTTAATTTTACCAGAACTGCTTAAACACAAACTTAAGACAGATACTCCAACAAGGTGGAATAGTGATGTATTCATTTCTGTGTTTTACAGAACATAAGCTGCATACAAATAATTCTGAAGTTATAACTACATGACACAGAAAGTGCTTTGAGTTGTTGTTACTCAATAAAAGAGTTAAGTAATTCAGTAGCTGACTTTTTTTTAAATACTGCAATCACTTTGTAGTGTATTTTCGTTTACTGTTGTGAAATGGAAAATCAATAATCTCTAATCGAGAATCGTTAATAATCAAAATCGACTGTAATCGAATCGGGACTTCAATAATCGTAATCGAATCGAATCGGGAAATCAGACAGATTAACCACCCCTAAACGTAAATGTGTTAATTTGATCAATTTGGCTACGATAATTGGTTTTCCCAGTGACCATGAAGTCAGTTTGAGTTCAATCTTACCAGAGGTTCCAAAGCAAATTCACAGCCTCATTGGCGACGTCTTCCACCGTGTGTTTATGTCCTTTCACAGTAGAAGAGGAGCTCACGTCAAAACCAGCACAGCACTGCTCTCCACAAAAACACACAAGAGACTTGGGTGGGTAATATGGCAAAAACACCAGATCGCATATGATTTTTTTTTCAGGCAGGATCATGATACACAATCCTGTTCCTTTTGTTTTTTTAAGACTCTTTGAAAGTGAATGAGAAGAAGTGCAACCATCATCATTTAATTGGACTGGCTAAAATCTCCATCAATGCAATAATATCTGTTGTAAAGGGTGGTCACACTACACTCATTCCACTGACTTCCATTAATATGCATTTAAGTACTGGAGGAGTCCAGAGGTGCAAACTGTTTCACATTTCACTTCATTCCAAACAGAACTCTACCCTACAAATTCATATCAATGAATACCAATTAAGACCAATAAAAGATTAATGCATCACAGCACGAGATGAAATTAAAAACACAAACTTTAAAGCAACAGGTTTGCAGCGTTACAGAAAAGTGGATTGTATATTTGTACATTTTGGATTTATTATAACTAGTTATAAGTTGAATTTATGTTTCAAAAAAATGACAAGAACATGACAAGAAATGTTGTGTTCAATCAATGTCTAGCGTGACCTCCCCTTTAAACATTTTAAACATCATGTTGAAAAATCTAGTTAAAGACATTCATGGCAATAAAGCTTTTTAAATGAACTGATCCAGCATCCGTACCTCCCTCAGGAGAGCAGACAGAGGCGTCAGCACATCCTCTCTCACCATGTCCTCACACACTTCAGGACCTCCACAGGCACTAAGATTCCTGTAGCACACACAGAGATCAAAATGAAGGGTAATTTTACCAAACAAACCCCAAAGCAGAGGAGTGTTATATCAGAGAGCTGTGTCAGCAAAATAATGACAGCAATAATGTAAAACATTAAGCTGTTAAAAAGCCAAACTACTCAAGAGGGAAATAATGAAACTGAAATATATAGAATTACTGCTTGTCTTATCTATGGAATAAATGCGAAGTCTGTGTGACAGAGTTTTTGTGTGTCTGTCATTGCCTTGGTAAGTTAGCTGGATATCTACTACAGCTCAGGTTTACCATGTCAGACTCACCTGGAAGTGTGTGTGTGTGTGTGTGTGTGTGTGTGTGTGTGTGTGTGTGTGTGTGTGTGTGTGTACCTGAGTGCTCCAGCAGCAGTCTCTCTCACGGCCAGGCTGCGGTCCAGCAGTAAAGGTCCTATTTTCCTGACTGCATCTCTCTGGAGGAATCCTGGGATCGTCTGAGTCTGCTGCACAACACGAGAGATACTGGCACACGCATACTCGCGAACATCAGCTGAGGGACTCTGCAGCTAAACACACACACACACACACACACACACACACAGAGAGAGAGAGAGAGAGAGAGAGAGAGAGAGAGAGAGAGAGAGAGAGAGAGAGAGAGGAGAGTCACGTGTTAATGGACATGGATTTGAAAATTTGAAAACTGGCTTGTTCTTCCGAATCCCACTTGCTTGACAGCTGCACAAGTCTGTTCAGCCGTAAAGGTCTGCTGCCTCGCTTCATTTATTCAAAACGCCATCAGTGAAAGGGCTGACACAGGTTTTCCACACTACATATTTAGCGGTTTCGCAAATATCGGTTTTATGTCAGTATTTTCAGATACTCAGGTTCATAAAGATAATTTACTGCAAGTCTGCGGAGTTGTCAGAGAAAGGGGCGCTTACTTTCTCGAGCAGCTCCGCCGCCGGAGAGTCTTCATCTTCTGATTCTTCAACAGTCTGTTTAACAGGGGTAGCTGAAAGACCATCGGGAGAAAACGATGGCCGTTTGAACTTGTTGTTTTTAGTCTTTCCCATGTTTTAATGTGTTTCGACTGCACTTGAAGTTAAATACCAATTCCGAGCTGTTTTAAAACTCCAGTAGACTCACAACAAGAGCGACCATGTGGATGTCTTAGCCACTGCCGTAAAGCGTAACAGACAGCCGTGATTAAAGTGCCGTCGAAAAGATGGGAGTTTCTTTGACTGTCTATGGTGCCACCCTGTGGGTCCAAAAACGCACTGCATTTGAAAGCTGGTCTGATAGAAATCCCATTACTCTGCACGGGAGATATGGGATGCCAAATGGTCAGCATCCAGTCATCTGTTTTCTCTATCTGAAGTTCCACCATAAAATAAGCCATAAATCAAAACCAAGCGTATTTGATCTTGTTACAGATAAACTCCTTCAGGGGAGCCCATGTCTAATCTTTAATAGTATTAAGAGTGAATCTTCCCATATGGTGTTTGAGATCAGTCTGTACTCCCTCTTCTGCATCTTCTCTCGGGATCCTGGGAATGGAGGAGGGGGTTTCATCTTTTTTTTTTTTTTTTTTGGCATCATTTTCTCATTTACTGCCTATGCAGAACCTAAAATAGAGGCCATTTAATTAATCACCTTGTAATTGTTTGTCAACTGGACAGTCAAACATTAAAAAGCTCTAAAAACTTAACTATTGCAAATAAATTGGTTTAAAGATTGTGGGACCAACTTGGCTTAAACTGTTTACTAGATTTGCGAATGCAAATTGGCTTGGTTTGGAGGTAGGAGCATGCACATTATTGTGATTCAGATGTTGGCACGTGCATGGTGAGGAAGACCAGCAGCAATACTTAAAAACAACAGTAACACTCAATGTGTTTCTTCTCTTTTTTTTACAGTTATACAAACACCTGTAAATTGTTCATATAGGTGTCAACTAATGTACACCTTTTAGATTTTTTATATTTATTCAAATAAACTGTAAATCATATGTAAATCATGCTACTTTTTCACAACCGAATGGGCTCAAATGCAAATTTGAAGCTCAGTAGCATTTGAGGAGAAAGACTTACAGTCATAACAAACAACTGTAATGTTTTCATTTAGATGTCCACTACAATGCACACCTTATACATTTTTTATATTTATTCAAATAAATTGTAAAACATTTTGGTAAAAACGAGGTCTGTGTATCACTTTCAGACACATTCCTGTGCAATCTTTTTTTTTTTTTTTTTTTTTTTTCGTTAATGTTAATAATGAGTTTTAATGTCAGAAATATTTCACCACCACCAACGCATCTAATATTTTCTCTGACTTTCCAGGTTCCTTTACGAAAATTAGCCATGGTTTTAACAATAACACCAAAAAGAATCGTTCTTGTAGCCATGGTAATTGGAAATTAACCATGGTTTTGTTAATTCAAATAATAATTTACAAAGAAGTTTTAATATACTGTAATATTTTTTGTTGTCATTGTTGCGATAAGAACAGACCTAAGCCATCAATAGCCTTTAAAATGACTTAAAATTCATTACATAAAAAATGAGGCAATAATGATTGGTTAATAACACTGTTAAAATACATAGGCTAATACAAAATAAACAATTTATGTACATAAAATGTTATTACAAATGCCTGCAAAAGGAGCCAAAGGCCTGGTAATTGTTGCTGTAACACGTACAGGAGTATCAAATCCTTGTTTAGGTTATTGGCCAAATATTTAATTAAAATATTCACTTAATCTTGCATTATTGGCCAGCTTTCTGTTATAAATGACACAGCCTTTATAATTTCTTCATTATAAAACAACAACAACAACAACAACAAAAAAAACACACACACAAAAAAAAACAAAAAAAAAAAAAAACATGTATATAGGCCTATCACAACCCTTACAAAAATAAAGCATCATAGTAAAACGACTTAATTTTCTTTTTCAAGATTTCTGAATGCTTGAAACTATAAAATAAATTTGAGTCATAATAAAGTTATAGCCTTAGGTAAATGTCGACAGCTACATTTGGAATTTGAAAATAATACAACTTATTCATTAATTTCCTTTAGTTCTATTTCACCCCTATAGTATTATTATTATTATTATTATTATTTATTTTATTATTATTATTATTATTATTATTATTATTATTATTATTATTATTATTATTATTATTATTTTGCATCATCATATTTGAGGAATGGGTGCACATCAATACAATCCTGCTTAGGGCACCCATTTTGCCAGCAGAGCAATGAGAGTTACCGGGGAAACAGCTATTTTACCGCTCCAGAAGCGGCACCTAGTGACAAAGAATGAGTTTGCATTTTCCTTCAGAACAAGACAAACAAGTGGGCGGGCAATATGCTAATGTTTCATGTTGACGTCAACATGAAACGGCTTGGGATTCGTTTTAAAAACGACTCGTTTCAATGATTCAGACTCGACTCTTTATATTGTGAGGCAATAACTTTATACACGGTGCACTTTCTGATTTAAAACTTTGCAGGGTGTTTTCATTCACATAGAGCTGTGTTACACACTGCATGAAAGGTTATTCATTTTATCTGAGATAAAACCGAAGGACCTAATACTTTATTACTGTAGTGTTAGCAATCAAGTAGTTTAGCTTAAGAAAAATAGCAAATTAATCTGTACAGCCTTTAGAAGCTGTCAGTTTGAACACTTCTTTCTTTCTTTCTTTCTTTCTTTCTTTCTTTCTTTCTTTCTTTCTTTCTTTCTTTCTTTCTGTCTGTCTGTCTTTCTTTCTTTCTTTCTCAATAGAGTAAGCGTTTGGCTGTTGAGCTTCTTTGACCTGCCCTAACCCTGTGCAGTGCATGTGTCGAATGAAAGCTAGAGACCCTGGGTCTTCCTTTCCAAATCCCTACTGCAAGTCAGCGCGTGGCAACCCTCCCCAACAACTGTCCCGAGAGCACATAATTCATCCCAATTCAGCATGTTTCAAAATCACACACAGCTAGCAGATCAGAGAGGATTTCAACATTATGGGCCTGAAACAAAAAAACACACACACATACACATTTATCTTTCTGTCTACAATTACAATGAATCGAATGTGTAAAGGTTAATTCCTGTTCCAACAGTTTTCCTCTAGCACAGCATCTGCTGTCCTTGTATCATTTCACAGATAGCGGCTCCTATCTACAAAGAACTAAGGAACTCATAAACTCTTTATCTACCACACATACACATCCAAAGGTTTTATATGTTCTAAAATGCTTTTTTTTTAATTATTCAACCAAAATATATTTCTTTTATTCGACCAAAACACAGACCATACATTCACACTCAGTCTCATTGCAGTGCTGAAGAACCTCAAGAACTCCTCAAAGAAGATCCAGATGAACGCAAGCTCCTGGGCTCCACCTCTAGATGGAAGTGTTGTTCTATGTTTCTACGCCAGCCTCGTCTCAAATCTCTCCACAGCAATTTCACACTTTTTCACATCATGTTTGTTTGAATAAACAGTGCAGCATAATGATGAAATACATCTGCTGGGTGAAATATCCATCAGCGCCTGGGCCAGAGGAGAGCTGGACCGTAGTGAGAGGCTGTAGGCATTGCCATTTTGAAGTGAATGATCTATTAGCATAGTTTTTCTTTAGAGTAAAACAAATAGAACACACATTCCTTCAGCAAGCACACATTGTTATATGGTTTACCATTGTTCACCCAGCCTTAAAACACAAGCCATTTCAGCAGGAAGTTAAACTCACTCTTTAATGTTAGATTCAAGCATTGCAAAAGTTTTTACATTTATTTTAATTTCAGAATATGAATGCCAGAAGACATTTGAATCTATCGCAGAGCTTTGTTTGTTGTTGTGTTAGATGGTATCTACAAATCCTCACCATGTGAGAATAGCAAACACAAGACAGCAGAAGATTATTTCTGCTTTTTCTAACGGATGTTCACAATCTCACAGAGCAAAACGAAGTGAGGAACCCTATAAAAAACTCTTGACTTCATGTGATTTCTTGTTTACTGGTTCTGGTCAAGGAGTCCCTTTCAACTGATTTCAGTTCAGTATATAGCAGTTCAGTAATTCAGTTCAATATATCCAAGAAAATCTCTTTGCTTTCTGTATACAAGATCATCCGAATCATATGTTTATAATTTTCATATTTTTACAGCCATGTTTCGCTTTTTATTATTATTTATTCATGGTTTGTTTAAATATTTATCTATCCTCAATGCCTCTGTTCTGAGTTCTCTTCTGGACGTGTCTGCATGTTTATACCTCATGACAAACTTATCAGCTCACGGCCTTGAGACAGTAACCTCTCTAAAGCCACATCTTCACCCACATAAGCTCTCAAACAGAGTCAGAACACAGAATTAGTCCCATGCTGTCATAAAGAGCTACAATAGAGCATTTCGATCCAAGATAGAGAATGAGAAAGGCAGAAGGATGAATGAAGTGATTGGCGTTGTGTAAAATGGGGGAAGGAAGCTCTTTAGGTCAAAATAAGTGGGTGAATTTGGCCCTGATGTCAGGAAAACCACATAATGAAATTTAATTACAGTATCTGCCCCCCGCAGCCCTTCTCCGCTGGGTGAGACTGAGGAACAACAGGAACACCAACCATTTTCTTACTACAGACAAACTCATTTAGCAAACGCATGTAAAAGAGAATAAGTGCATTTATTTTCCAGGGAATAATGAGAAGGAGAAAGAGCGTCCATATGAGCAGATGAGGTTTAATTGTTATAATTTTTCGTGTGATCTTTATCCATCTGTTGCCCTGAAGGCTTCAATCTGACCTCATAAGCAAAGCAAAACACACACACACACACACTCCAGCTGCAGAAACAATGAGAGAAGAATAACTACAGCACAAATCTGGACAGAGGCAGCGGGTCCAAATACTTTTCTTCACCTCTCTTCTCTCTGAATCAGGCCTGATCATGGCCCTCAGTGTAGGAGGGAACTGTGATGTCATGCTAAAATGTGGATCACTCATGCATGCAAGAACAACTTGATCAGACAGGTCAACTCGTGGTTTACGGAAAATGACTGCCTTGATTCAAATGTGGCTTTCCAGAGAAAAAGCATTCAATAAAAGGAGCCAATAAAATCTCGGCATGATTAAGTGAATCATTTTGCTGAACTAATTGTAAAATAGAGTATTACTAGAAGGAAACAATATTTCCCAGATAGAGTTAATAAAAACCTCTCCTAATTGTAAGGTACTTTGCCTTTATGTAAACACCCAGTTCTCCATTATTTACGTAAATGAAGTGCTTGAGTGTAAATACATTGTTATTCAACTAGATTCCAGCCATTAGCAAAACACCTACAGCTGTGTGACACATCTGGACACAAATGATTCTTGAGAAGTGTCTGTGCTTGTATCAGAGGCCTGATAGTAATGCTGCATGAACCTTAACATATATATATATAACTAAATTTAATTGTAATGAATATAAACATGTAGCATTGCTGTGGTGCCATCAAGAACTTTTATCAGGCATCGGTCTCTGTGTCTCTGTGAGAAGACAATACTGAACCCGTCAGTGCATGATTGAGAGGATTTCTGACTCTGGCCACATGATAGCAACACCTTCAACCAGATTAGCATTAGCTGTGTTTTTCATTGTAAGGCGATTTAAAAAAACCTAAAGTCCTAAATGTGCCAAAGGTGTTAGCATTAGCACTAAGAGTGAGACCTGTACATTACAGGCAGCTTCATAAAGTAATTTCACATGTGGAGAGCATGATAAGCCCCTGAGGAATGGTGTTATGTAAATTCACAATGAATTTGTATTTGTATGTGTAGTATGCCGTAGCCTTTTGAAATCTGTTACACTTTTGACCTACACCCAATAGTTTACAAAGATGTACAACAGCGTGCAGTGCAGTGTGTCTGAGAAAGGGAAGTTTAGTGACTGCAGTAATTTCACGTTTGTATGCATCGCTGAGAAAGTTTTAAGTCATTGAATCAAGAGAACATGGAACTCAGTTTCTGGTTAGCTAATCCTGACGTCTTTTTCTGTGGTCTGAGTCCAGTTGACACATTTCAGCTGGCTAAAACTAGTTCAGCTGATTTCATGCAACCATATTTCTTACATTCATAACTTTGAACTGCTTAATGTTCTGACATCTTCACCATTAAGCCCACATGACCACTATAACAGACTCAAAACTCATCTCGTTGTGTGTTCAAATATACATATTTTCTAACGATACTGGAAGCTGAAACTTACAACAAGGACTTGACAGCATCTAAAATGTATTTACGTTCTTGCAGCTTTAGAATCAAAACAAATCTTTAATATAACTTGCAGCAGAGGTGTAGTGAGTCACGGTCTGAGAGCATATGCTTCAGTGAGCATGAGATATGAAACACTTGCATGCTGCTCCAACAGTAACACTCTGATGACAGACACATAATGCTGGCTTTGTACCAAATCCTGGGATCAGTCAGTAGAATGATCACTAGGAAGTGTTAATCCCTCTATAATGACAATTGTGCTGCTGGGCTTCTTATTGCTTATGCTTAATATTATATCAAGAATTATCATTTAATGATGTGCAATAAAGTTATGTGTAGAAAATATATATTGATATATATATATATATGAAGAGTTCCATCTGAAATTTTCATCTAAAATTAGGATTTTTATCAGGCTCCTATATTTATGTTCAGTTATTGCACTTTAATAGCCTGGAAAAGGACCTGCACATTGCAATTAAAGTAAAATGACTCAACTTAAGCATAGAAGCTTGATAAAAATCCTAATTTTAGATGAAAATTTTAGATGGCTTTTGCATCTGAACTCTTCATATGTATGTATATATATATATATATATATATATATATATATATATATATATATATATATATATATATATATATATATATATATATATATATATGAAGAGAAAAAAGGGGAAAACTATTTATTCTTGTACCACCCAATGAACCTGTTGAACCCACACCTGAGAATGGCAACATATTTAATGCAATGTCTTGTTCATGTTGCTCTCGGGTTCTGCCAGCTTGAACTATGACAATAACTACTCCAATGACTTCACACGGAAATCATGCTGCTTACGAATGATATGTTTTTGTATTCACTACCATACATTTTCCTCCGATTATAGTCATAATTATGAATAATGAGCGGAAGTGTAACATGACTGAAATCAAATCAGTGTATTGAATTTTAGTCAGTGGCACCCTAGCGAATATTTATGTGCCGTGAATTACCCACACTGTGCCTTTGATGTCACATCCAAGATACTGTATTTGCACACAAGTATGTGGAATATCGCATTTTGGTCTCTGTATTTTTTTGGGGTTATGAGTAGGCCCATGTTAATGAATACTCCTGCACATAGAGAGTTGAAACTGATTGGGTGAAAGGCTGTAACATGAGGCATTAATCCCACCAGGGCAAAAAGTGTTGTCCCATATTTAACTCCCAAAAGATACATCTATGTCCTACTATTAATCACTTTCCCCGATGCAGAACAATGATGTGTCAGAGTGAACGTCAATGCCACAGCAAAAGACTATGTTAGACCTTGCAACCCAGAGACCTCCTGATCTCTTCCCGGGTGCCCAGTGAGTGGGGGGTTAAGAGAGGGTGGGGTGTCAGCCTCACAAGTGTAATGATTGGCTGAAAGGGCGGCAGTCATCTAGCCTATCATGTGAGCTCTCCGGGCGGTTCTCCAGTGTTTGGTCCAGAGGGTGTGGGCTTGACATTCTCTGGCAGAAGCTCAGCTGGACTTTAAACTCTCAGAGTTGGTGCACAGGACTTAGACCTGAGCACAATGTTATAGCTGTTGGTCCTTATAATGTAAATCCTTGGTGGGATATGAATAAATGCACTGTAAATGACACTCTGTATCCCTAGGATGCTATTTCTACCTGATCCAAATTCTAAATTTACTTTTGTTTGGGAAAAGCCTATTCAGGTTCAGAATTCAGTGATGCTAATAGAATATTTTGGATTTGAATTAAATCAGTTCATTTAAATGTTACCACATGAAGCACATTTTTCCTTAGTTAGTGCCAACAGAGTACAGTACTTTGGACCAGATCTGATCTGAATCAGATTTCATCATATATTCATTAAAGCACTTTCTGACCGCGTCCAGTTTCTTACAGCTTAGGCTATTGGCAGTATTCAAAGCATCATTCTAAATATTATCACTTATAAAAGTCTGCATCTATACACATTATGGTCTCAATGATTTTTATTAGGATTCCTAAACCCTCAATGCTTCACTCTCTTGAACAACTAAAACACGCAGTAATTCAGAGGGAGACATTTTTACAGGCCCCTTTGTTTTCTGAGCGCCAGTTTGGGTTGTTAGCGGAATATTCCAAACGCTGCTTTCCAAAATCAGTCTGCAGATGACACTGATTTATTTCCTCTTACTGCAGCAAAGAAACATGAGAGTTCACTGACCCCTGCTGAATTAAGGCAAAAATCTTCACGTCTTCTGAAGGGCAAAATCAGGTTACTAGCATTAGTGCTAACATCTCATGGAAAGTCTTGTGAGAACACATTGTTATTAAACATATTCATTTGTCATTAATTATTATTTTGAAGGATGTTGTTACAATTCATTTGTCTTTTTGTTCTTTAAAGTGGGGATGTAGGGAATTCATTACAATAATTACTAATGTTCTCTGGACTGATCCTTCAATGAACTTCAAAGGATAAATATTAACATGAGCAAACAAAGCCAGATGACCCGTATTGGCCCTGATGGCTATTCTGGATATGTGGTGAGGAGATAAACCAACATCATGGCCAGAGACTTTTGAAGTACTTTCATCAATAATTATTTTCTCCTTTTTTAAATCGACAAAAAAAAACTTAACACTGAACAGATACAAAACATTTCAAGCTCTGGTTTTAGTATTCTGAGGGGATAAACAAGTCGATGACATCGTCATTCCAAAATTTAAAACACAAAAAAGAATGTCACAAATCCAAAAAATTCTCTGTTGTTCACAGAGCTGATCATAAAGGTTACTCAAATAAATCAAGTAGAACAGAGCTTCCTGTAGATCAGTAAGGGTCCAGTCCAGAATGTACTTATTATCAATAAATGCGTGCAGCTATATGTAATGAGCTTGAGTGCATGGCATGTTCGCTGAATCAGCGCTCTGTGTGTTAACGTCCCCTGCCAAAAGCAGAGCCTGGTTCTCACATGCTCTGGTTCATAAGGCCATTCTGCACGTCCCACACAGAGCTCGCTATTGTAGGAGGATCCCATCATAAGTCCCTAATGGATCTTATCTCTTCTCCGATGCAGGACTGTGAAGAGGGGTCAGGGATATGGCATCCTCCTTTCATTGCTGTGGTAGTAGCAGCGGTCACAGCTGCCTGCTGAGGAATGGGATGGAGTGGATTTGGGATAATTGGGATGAATTTTATAATTAAAGTTTCAACTAATATAAACATATTTATAAATAAAAAATGTATATAAAATATCATTTGTAATAAAATGCTATATTAGTAATTATTTTTACATTTTAAAATCGTATGTATATAATTACATTTAAATATATAATAACAACAAAAAAATTAATGCAGAAATAATATATGCAAAAAAATAAGTATCTAATGTCAAAACAAATATTTATATGTGCATTTTGGAAATTACATTTGAATGTTTCCGTTAGTAAATTTGAATGCAAAATGAATATGTCATTGAAAATCAGGCTTTTGAACACTTGCATTAACAGTAAAATGTTTTAATCGTCTTGTACCAGCTGTAAAATGCAGTAAGGATTATTTTGTCTCAGAGAACTGAAAGCCATTTAAAGCAGTTTTGAATCAAGTCTACAGTGGTTTATAAATATGAGTGAGCTAACCTTTGCACAGCATTCTTAATGTTTCTCATGTCACCTTTCACCCTGATGAGCAGCTGCCCCATGCACCCAGACAGAATCAGCAGAAATGCCACACTCAGACCAAAGAAGTGATTAGGCTATATGGAGCTGTTCTCTCAGGGTTTATATAACTGTGACTGTAATAAGATCAGCACCAAATGGTGCACACACCGCTGTGATGATGCAGGAGCACATGCTCCATAAGAGGATCTACTTCCTGTAAAGACGAATAAACACATGCACTATAATGTTCAGTGGCGTGTGGAATAAGTCTTGTGTTTATGTGTATGTCTGTACAATAATGGAGACAGTCCCCCTACCCCCGAATCATGAGACTAGCTGTGCTGTCTGTCTCTTTCGTTCTCTCCTGTCTTTCTCTGACTGAAAGAGGAAGTGCAGACCACTTCCCAGTGTAGCATGCAGGGTTGTGCTGATTCACGAGTCCACTAAGCAACCAAAAACTTTCCATCCACAAACTGTGACGACACATCCAAATTATTCAAATAAAAAAACAAAGCGTTTAAAAAAACAAACAAACAAAAAAAACAAACACTGTGAATAATATATGTTAGTGTACAACAGAAGTTCTCCGCCTCCCTATACTGTATATCCAGGTCCTGTACTGCTCCCATTAAATAAAACGTAGTATAATTGTCATTCTGTCTTCCCAGAATGATAATACTGATTTGATTTGACTGGACAGTTATCATTATGTCATCATAATTACAAAGTTACATATAAGTAAAAAAAAAAAAAAAAAAAAAAAAAAAAATATATATATATATATATATATATATATATATATATATATATATATATATATATATATATATATATATATATATATTAATAATAGTAATATATTTATATATTTATATATTTATAAATATAAATATAATTAAAATAATAAAATGTGTAGGGACTTTGATTGTTGATTGGATGTTGAAATGTGAGCATTGCATTCAAAAGTGGAGATGGACACAAGCTTGCAGAAGCGGGGCTTATTATCTTTCATAATAAAACTTACAACGTGTATTTAGAAAAAATAAAAAATAAACAGGGTGAACTGTAATTTTAAGATGACTTTAAATAAAGAGGCAGATGTCACCAACAGTAAATGAATGCTTTACATGCTTGTTTTAATTTTGAAAACAGGAATTGGGTCAACCAAGGGTTTGAGTTTGGGGGCAGGATTAACAATTTTGTCAACCAATGGCAGACAGAGAGAATCTTCTGGAAACTTTGCTTTAGTGATGCTTACAGTGTGGAAATGACTCGATTTGATGCAGTACAGCTCATGCTTCTACTGTTTTGTTTTTACATCGAAAACGACAAGCAAATTCTTGTGTTACTTTTCGACAAGGTGTAAACGAGCTAAAGACGATATTTACAGTATTGCAAAACCAGTGTGAAATCTTCTAGTGTTAGCCATCATGACTAGCCTCTGGTTTTCAACCTCTGATAAGAAGTTTAATGGATGGCAGTGAGTTTGTGTGTATTCCCATGAGTTTAAAAGCTGATAGCACCATTTCACCAACTTGGCCCTGATGGAGTCCAGTGTTGTACTTTGCATCAATTCTGCTGTGAGACTGACATGAAATACAGTAAAATCCCCAAAGTGCTCACAACCTGAAGCATACAGTATGCATGCGTCAAAAGCTGTTGCTGTAACTCTTTGACAATAATTACAGCTTCCCAAATATGTTAAAGGTTTTGCTTTGAAATGTATATGAAGGCTGTCAATAGAGGCCTAACATTCCTCTGGTGTCTTTTCTTCACACATCATTGCGAACATGTTTTCCTACTGCTATACATGTTACAGTGGATAAACCATCAGATCACATTACAGATCTGTGGTTTGGTTTGTAATAATCTCTCGGTTTACATGATGTGCATAACAAAAATACTTTGGTTGAACCATAATTATCTGTTTGAGTCTGTTTGAAAACAAATAACTCCAGAGCGCGCCTCAGTGCTCCAATCAAAATGTTTAATCTCTTTTGGAGTGACATAATCAATAAAATAAGAACATAGAGTATGTTCTACCACACTTATAAAGAAACTTCTGGCACACTGATGTTAGACACAAAGGCCATGTCCTCTTATTACGCTGTCAAGACATAAGGATGATTGGTAGTTAATGGGTGATGCATTGCTGTATTAATTAAAAGCTTGGTCTGAGTACGCAGACTGAGGTATCAAAGTTTATGCACCCTTTACACGAAAGCAAACCCTTCTTACAGAAACTGTGGCATCACTAGGCATGTTGTCATATGCTTGTGTTTTTATGGACAGATGAACAAAAAACACAGGCACATAACATGCTTTCCGATTAAAAGTAATTAAGTGGATTATTTTGATTCCACACGAAGTTCAGATTTTTGTATTTTGATTTTTTATTTTAAGGTGTATTTGAATGGTTTCCTGAACTTTTTTGGACCTTATGTTACACTTTAATTCACTCTTTCATTGACTTAAAAATATGATCTCTTCTAAAGTGATAAATGCATGGAATATATGTTAGCAATTATCTTGGTTAACTGCCAAACCTAAGCAATAACGCCTTGCAACATTAAGTCCAGGAACATATACAACTGTCTTGGGTTTTGAAACATTGGCATGTTGTCACTCAGCCTGTGAAAAGTGATTTTGAAAGCGAAGAAACTGTCATTAAATTATCGATATTAGTTTTAGGGCATTTATCATTTACAAAAATCATAAACACCAACAGGAACCAGTGTTATTACTGTATCATAAAGATACTATAGTTTTTGTTTAAATAATTTCAGTTTTCATTTTAATTTGAAAGTTTTTGATTAATTCTTTTTTCAGATGTAGTTTGTTATTTTAGTTAAAACTCAAGATTAACTAAATGAAACCAGCAACCAGTTGAAATTTTAACTTTTTATTTAAAAAAAAAAAAGTTTATTTTCTTTCTACACTTGCCTTTTTTCCATGTTGAAACTTCAAACCCTGAACAAATGGCAAATTGTGTTCAATTAGACTATCCAGTGAACTAGGGTGTGTTATGTCACTGTGTTGTAGTGCACCGACCTGCCCTTCAAATCTTCATCAGAGTATCACCAAGTCCATAAGACTCTTAGCATCTGTGCGTACCCACTGTACAACACCTACTTTGTGCCATGCGCAGGCACAGGAATGCCTGGCACTGGATTGGATCAGCACTTACTTGTAAGCGGGTCGAGGCGCAGCCGAAGAAAGAACTTTGCCCTTCCCCTCCCTTTCTCCTCAACCGATGGAAAAATCCAGAGCAATCCAAATCCAATTGTTTGCAGTGATCAAAAGCCGCTGTCATGGAATGAAGTTCACAAGCTTTCCTTGAGGACAAATGACATGAGAAAAAGAGAATGTGTTCTGACAGGCTGATACAATGGCAAACTTGGCAGCAAACGGCTGCCATTAATTTTATAGTAGTCATATATCCACTAAAGTGTGTGTGCGTGTGTGTGTGTGTATAGTAATGCAGACGTGATTAAGGCAGATTGTTAACATGCCTTTGTCTAACTTTGATTAACTCTTTAATTCAAATAAAGTGAAGCACATATAATGAGCACTAAAAAAATGATTGAGCCAGCATATCCAGAGAAAACACTTCAGCGCTTTCTTTGTCCTTGTTAGAAAGCAGTGGCATCTGTACAGACAAGCACTTGATTATAGAGCAGTTCATCAGAAATGCTGACACACAAAAACACACAGTGCATACTTCTTAGTGCAGACCCCAGAGGGTTCCATAAACAAGTACAGGGATAGTTAAAAAAAAAAAAAAAAAATCCTTTAAAAAGACTTTATTTCTTGTGGAACACAGACATAGATATTTTAGCACGTTGTGTTTCTATATGAATCTAGAATCATAAATGCTTTGTTTTCTGCCCGTTCTCTGTGTGCTTGTGTCACGTGCGTAGGCCAGAGGTATCCATCCATGCTCCTGTGTGTGTTTCTGATTCAGTGTGAGCAGTGCAAGACTGCTGATCTCACGCCGAGATTTCCTCTTAGATGTCTCACAGGTCCAACAAACAACCATCGATGACCTCCTGTTCCTGCTACTCCTTTCCTGTGTCTCTTTTACAAAGTTATGATATGTCTAAATATATGTTTTTGTGTTTGCAAACATGTTTCAAACATCGTTCCTCTCTACTTTATCTAATAATAACTGTAAATAACTCTCTTTTCTTTGTAATGTTTTCATGGAAGAGGAAGTCCAGAACCATAAGGAAGGAGTTTAGAGCTATCTATATCTTAACCAGCAACATTCATCAGAGAGAAACAGAAAAATAAGATGTATGAGGCTGGGGATTAGGTTTGTTCACTCAGAATGTGATTAAGTGATTAAAGAAGAGTTACAGTTCATTTGTAGAACAAGCAGCAGTCAAGCAGCTATAAAACAAACTCTGCTGTTGATGACAGCCTCATGACCATGACACATTCTGTACTGATGACATCAGCAGGTCACTCCTCACCAAAGCTCCACTGTTCACATACTCAAGTTCAATATTTGATTATTATATTGTGGGGTCATCATATGTGTTATATGCTCATCCTATGCTGAACCTAATCCTCAGGCTAGAATAAAAAATATACACTTACCTGAAGCCTTAACACTTACTGTATGTACATCCATTCATAAAATTGGATATAGGTTGCCCAGTGTGTGATTAAATATATTAAATGAATAAAAATCATAATAAAAAAAAACTTTTAATATTTCCTTTGTATTTATAATAATAAAAATAAATAGATAATAATAATAATAATAATAAATATTATTATTATTGTTGTTGTTGTTGTTGTTATTATTAATTCGTTTTGACATAATTTCAACAATAATAATGTGGGCTTTGTGTGAGATGCGTGATGTGTAAAGAAATGTAAAATTTAATTTTTTTGTCCATAAATTTTAGCTATTAATCACCTTCATGAAGACGAATGTGTCAGCCATTTTTAATAGAAAAATATTAAACATTATTTCCCATTAGAATGCTATTAAAACACATACTGAAATTGGTGGTGTTGTAAAAATGACTATAAGATTCATCAGTGATGGAGGTATATAGACTGATGGACACTATTAGTGGAGAAACAGAACTAGTGAAAGTGTGAAAGGTCTTACTTTCAAAGGTGCCTATAATTGAAGAAATGTCCATTACTGAATTTTGAGATTTTGTCTTCAGCTTGTTTCTGAATATTTGAAGCATAATGAAATCACACCGATGCTGTGAAATCCCAGATCCCAAATCAATTCCAGAGCTGTCAAACATTAAGAATCTACATATTCACTCTGACATCTGTATTACGGGCAAACACTGTAAGGAAGAGGGGGTGTGATGACCACATGAGTATCTGTGTCAGAGGATATTTTGGTATCAGATGACTTCATATTAGCCATATGGTGTTTGGTCATACCCACACGCCGTGAATCCTTTGTTTGTTTCCAATGTGACACAGCATGTTCCAACTCGGGTATCAGACTCACTCGGGACTCCAGATTGGAAGCCCCCATTTTCTAAAACATGACATCACTTGATGAATGTGATTGCACTGTAAATGGTTTCCACAAGATGCTGGAATATCCTTTAGTTTACAGCGTGCAGATGAATAAGGGGTCTACAAGTGGCCCTCTGAAATGAGGAAGCTAAGGCTGTACTCTGGAGGTTTATTTCAGTCTAGTAAATTCCAGTTGTATTTGACATTTACACAGTTCCTGGATTAAAGGACCGAATTGTTTGCACAATATCATCTATAAAGTGCTATGTTGGCCAGATACATTTTCTCGACAATTTAGGAGCTCAATGAGAACATAATGAGCTCACATTCAAGAAAAACATTAGTGTCCTTCTGAACCTCTATCCACAGCTGGACAGTGTTAATTTGGAAAAATTAGTGGTTAGCATACAATCTCATATTTCCGAATATTAGTTTTGCAGTATTTTGCACTGTTGATCATTTTTTCATCCAATTTTTAAAAGGAGGACTTGTTTCCTTCCTCTCCTCAGAGAAAATGGCCCTAGTGGAATTACAGCTGGTGTGATTAAAGCGAAGTGCTGGTTAATTTTGACTATTTGTTTGTGTGTGTGTGTGTGTGTGTATGACAATAGTGTCGAGGAAAGTGTCTAAACACAAATGCACTACCACTATGGAAAGCTTTTATACTCAATGCCAACCTTCCTCACAGCATTTCACTGACATCCTGCAATGTCAGCCAATGATTACAGCTCTAAATCATTCCTTACAAATCTACAAACACTCATAGTGTTCAGCATCAACACACAGTACACAAACATTGCCCAACACATAAAGCCTGTCCATGCTCACAGCAGGCATCAGAACACACGCACACACAGTTACATCTCAGACACAGAGTAGAACACACTGCTTACTCTAACACCCCCCCACATACTGCCCTGATTATGAGACAATATGTTTATAAAATTACACACAATAAAAAACAGCTGGATGTGTCACTCTGTGATGCACTGTGTTAACGCTCTAAAAGCAATGATGTCAGCACAATAAAACTTTAAATGATGAAAACTCCTTTTTGTTTAGCTGCAGCCTGCTAAATTTCAATATAGAAATGAATGAACACTTTAGTAGATGAATTAATACTTAATTGATCAAAAAATTACTTCTTGAGTTCAGCCTGAATTAGTGTAATAGTTAACCCTAACCCTAACCCTATAGCTTAATGATCAGAACGGATGTATTTCAGCAGAACAGGAAATTTCTTCTCATTACTTTCATAGAAAGTAAGAGTGACACACACAAATTCTCCAAACTAACTTTACATTCAATACAATGAATGGTTCAAAGTGAGATAATACAGATAATATCTCTACTAAATGGAAAAAATGTTTCTCAAAATGACATGACATTTAAAATTGTCCAAAAAAGGGAAAAAATCTCCAGTGCTTGTGAACTTTTTTTGTATCATACTGTTCTGCAGTATGACATACACATATATTGTGTTATTAAGGTTTTTCTTTTGAGAGACCATCATAAAATGAAATTCGGACACAGGTCTGATAAATGATCGGAACTCTATAAATCTTTAAACTCAGTTGGGCAATTCAGTGACTAAAAATCAAGAGGGATTCACAGGTGCCAAACCCCCTGTTTCTCAATACAACAACAATTGAAATTGTGTTGCAAGTACAGTTTCATGAAATTAAACTCTTTGTTTCAGTGCAAACAAAAACAGTTTAGCCTATTCAAGTAAACATATTGGTACACCGGATGAAAACTGAATCCCCCAAGTCAAATGTGCTAAATTTGTTGCCATACTGAATCATTTGGATGATTGAATTATGTTGTCACTCCAAAAGAATAATTACTCATGTAGCAATCCGCTGAACCTGCAGTCACTTGGTTCCAGAATACCAATGGACAGGTGCTGCTATTGGCAGACTGAAGTGCACAGAGAATAAGAAGAACTGGAGAATCTGCTGTTGCAATTAAAACTACAAGCACAAATAATCAATTCTGATTGAAATCACCTCATGATAGCATAAACAGATTGTGAAACTGCACTGAACACTTCCATTCCATTTCAAGTTCTTCATTAATTCTACATTAAAGCTGATTAAAATATTGATCAAACTATGGTCTTGACAAGCAAAATGACAACATGAAAAAGTGACTATAACCAAATAATTAAATAACCATTTTAAATTAAAAAATCTTTGAGAAAAAAAAATTAATCAGTTATAATTTGAGTCTTTATGCAGTTTCTGCCTTGCTAATACAAATTACGTTATCTAATGTATAAAGTGCTCATGGTTCTAAACTATGGACATTAATGAAATAAATTATGTTGAATTCAGTTTTATTGCTTTCTAAAAGACAGTGCAATAAAAAAAGTGCTGGTAGAGAATTGCTGGGGGCCGAATGAAGTTCATTGTTGACAACTCAAACTCTTCAAAACTCAACATTAAGAAACAGTGTTGAAAGAAAACTCCCTTTGGTTAACACACTCATCCACATCCCCACTTCTGTTTCTCTCTATGTACATATTTTTCACTCCACTTCTATCTTTTTCTCCCTCTTTCTCTTTACCTCTTTATGCCCCCTCCCAACTTATAGTTTTGAGTTATGATTTTTTGGACAGAATTATTATCTGAGCTCCAGAATGCAGAAAAGCAACAAATCACACAGGGACTATTCTGTTCCCCATGTGCCTCTGGGGAATGCGCTGGTAGCAATCAAATTAGTGCAACCCATTAAGAGATTTCACAGCTGTCAGTGATGTATAGTGCAAAAAGTTCATTCTTTTCTCTCTGGACTCTTTCAGAAGATTTATTGAGTGAGTTCAGTACTGGACCCATGTATATGTGTACGTGTGTGTGTGTGTGTGTGTGTATGCACACATATGTTTAGCTTTCTTCGGGGACTGTGTATATTTGTTTAGGGCTTACAAAAAATATTTGTGAAATCTCCACTATATGCAGAATACTGTATACTAAATAATATTTTATATGAAAAACAGGCCAGTCTGATTAAAATAGATGTGCACATTTGGACAAAATGAATAAGTTACAATTATGGTTAAGGTTTATGCCGGAATAAGTTGGATTAAATGTGAAAAGGCCTGAATTTGTGGCAATAGAGACTAAAGTACAGTTCCCCTTGAGGAAAATGATGTTTATTATTATTATTATCATCATCTACTTAATTTTTTTTCATCAGTCATTAGTTTTTTTTTTTAACAAATTTTCACACCATTAGAATAAAACACGCTTTTTGACTTCTGTACCTTTAAAACTCGCGCATTTGAGTTGCGAAGCTGTGCTATCAATTGCTAAGTTTGTTAAAGGGTCACTGCCACATGTGGTATGACATTCTGGCTTCTAGAAACTTCTCCTCATACAGTTAAGTTTACCATTTCAGTTTTAAATATAGATTAAAACTGTGTTACTGTATTAAATCTAGCTATCATACACTGCCAAAATAAATACATTCAAACATACATACATATATTCCGTACAACTACTGAAACATTTATTGAGAAAAGTAAAAAAATAAATAAACAAAGAACTCAAATTAAATTGAATTGAACTGAACTGAAATTTATTTAAAATATTTCTTATTAGGTTTATGCTGTATTTTAAAGGGGTCATATGAGGCAATTAAAATGTATCCTTTCCTTTGGAGTGTTACAAGCTCTTGGTAAATAAAAGAGATCTGTAAAGTTGCAAAGACTAAACTCTCAAATCCAAAGAGATATTCTTTATAAAAGTCAAGACTTGTCCACGCCCCTAAAACGCCTTGTTTAAACACGCCCCCACATGTCTACATCACTATGCGGGAAAATCTGCTTAACACAGGCCAAATGTTCACGCAAAGAAAGAAGGGGTACCTTTTAATCTTCTGTTGCTGCCAGTGCCATGTTGTGAAGACACTTTGTTTCATTGTGAAATCAAAACAACTTCGTTTGGTCTTCCAAAAGAAGAGACAACTAGAAACCAGTGGTTAAGTTGTATTTAAAACACTGTTCCAGAACAGGAGGATGAGGACTGTTTCCAGGGAGAGTAGCCTACAATGCATCTGTGGCACAAAGGCTGTTTCTGTAAAGTGAGGCAGTTTCAACTTTTTAAAGAGCCAGTAAGATGAAAATTCTAAGCTTCCTATCACTGTTTATAAGTCCTGTACATTAGGTTTAAATCCATCCAGGGTTAAAAAACATTGTCATTTTGTCAAAATATCATTTTAAAATTACCTCAATTCTCAGAGATCCCCAAACGGTTCGCGCGAAGCTGTTCAAAAGATTCAGTTTCCTTAAACCCCACCTTTCGGTAGCATACTGTGTTCTGATTGGTCAACTAACATAGTCAGGTTTGATTGGTTGTTCCACACACACCTCCACGGTAAACTATGCGTTAGCATCTGTTTGGGGTGAATTATGTCTTATTCCTCTCATCGCGAAGCAAACAGTAAAATAAAAAACTTGAACAGTCTCGCTGCTTTTTCTTCTGTGTGTGTGTATTCAAGCCGCGCGCTTCAGTTTGAATCTGAATAGCGCGTTCAGCGCGGGGGCGTGGTCACGAAGGGAGACATGAAAAACAGATAAAGCGTTGTTTTCATATGGATTACTTTATCACAGAATATCTGTTTTCGGCAGCACTTGTTTAGTATTAAAGTAGACATGTCAAGCTTTCTATAGATATCTCACTCATGTCTCTTTGTTGAGTATTCACGGAGTTACACTTCATTTTAATTACGTGTTTGTACATGACGATCAGCACAAACAAAGGCTGCAGACAGCACACATACTGATAAGACACTCGGGAGAAAACAGACACATAACTTCATAATCATACTTCGCGTTGTGATTCGGAGATGCTCGTTGTTCTAAATAAAGTTGGTAATGAACCATCTTTTATGGCCAAACGCTTTGAAAATCCCGCCTTGTACTCACCGAGATTAGAAAAGCAGTCATCACTGAAATGTTGTGAACACAACAAAAGGGATTTGTTGTACTGCTCTGGTATTGTGGTGAAAATGAATTTTAGCCATTTGTTCTTCTGATCTTCATTCTTTGGCAGTGAAAATAAAACAAACGGTCTCCTCGACATGATGCTCTCACACCAAACAGAGCGTCTGTGTGTGGGGGGTGGGGCAGGTCAGAGTTCCGTTTCTCACAAGTTGGTAGGCGGAGATTATTATGCAAAGTGTTCCTAGTGACGTACATAGAGATGGGCAAAAGATTTGAAATCTATAACGACTCGTTTCAGCGATTCAGAGTCGACTCCTTACTTAAGAAGCCAATAACTTTATAAATCGTGTACTTTTTGGTTTAATTATTTGCAAATTGTTTACACAGATGGACAGCTACATCATACACTGTAATACAGGTAATTTTTGATTTCCCATCTGTGTGGCTCTTTAAGGACAGTCTGACGCTTCTGACTCACAGTCTAAAGTATGTTTTTTTTATATATTTAAAGAATCTTCCACTGTCGATTCAAACACTAGTTTTGAGCAGTTTGTTGTTTCTCCAATCACAAATGCAGAAATGGTTTTATGTTTACGTGACGCGATATGCAATGCAATGCATAAAAAGACAGTATAAGTCATTGTAATCAGAAATGATGTCCCTACTGGATGCAACAAATGTTTGAAATGGGTTTATTGGTTTTGTCTCGTCTAGTGGTGTCCAAATCGCGAACGAATCATTCTATTTATCCGGGTCTTCTTAATGAACCGGTCGAACCAGTTCACCAAATCGAACTGAATTGTTTGAAATGGTACGCGTCTCCAGTATGCACTTATCCACAAATTACTTAAGTTATTTGGTTTATAAACGTGCCTGACACTCCCTCTGACATGAAATAAACCAATATCCTGAGTTATTCAGTTACTTCTAACAGTACATTGACTGATTTGCTAAAAGAGAACTGATGATGGGATGTGCACGATCAGAGCAGCTGGACCGAGTCTCGTGCTGCTGGGAGAATGCATCACAGTAATATGTTAGGGGCATAACATTTCCATCACATGCTTGAGGCATTCAGCCAATCACAACACACTGGATAGCTGACCAATCAGAGCACACCTCGCTTTTCAGACCGATGAAATTTGTAAAAATCGATGCTTTTCAGAAGGCAGGGCATAGAGGAGAAACAATAATGTACAGTATGTGGAAAATAATGTGTTTTTTCAACCTTAAACTGCATAAACACATTTCATTACACCAAATACACAAAATAATGTTCTTTTTAGCAACATCGTTTGATGTCATCAGACCTGTTAGACTGGTTAAGAATGAAAAGAGCATGAATTGATGTAGGAGGTTGGCAGATGTTTGGGGTGTATGAGGGTGTTCAGTTTTCATGTCATCACTTTGGTGGGAGAATAACAGTGAGGAGAGTAATGGCTCCTATTTCACCATTCTGACTTCAAGAAAAAAAAAAAAAAAAGCTGCTCTGACTTGTTTGTCCTATTACATAGCCTCTCTAGTATAATCCATTAGTGTTCCACTGAACCCTCTCTACTCACAGTTGATAAACACTTCCCAGACGAAACCACACACTCATCCACACCAGTTTACATCACTGATCACACACTTAAATCCATCATCTGACTCATTAAATTCCATAAATCCTTCTAAAAATAAAAAATAAAAAACTCAATAACAGTATTTTTTTAACGATGTTAAAAAAATCTCTGCTTGTGTAATTTTATCCATTACATTCCTCAAGGAACATTTGTCTTGGAATCAGCTGTTGCTCTCCTTTACCACAAGAATAAACAGGGGAAAGTGTTTTTAAGACTGAAAAATGCATTAAAAAGAGAAATGGTTACAGTTGAAAGTAGTTGTTTTGCTAGGCTGCAAATGACTGTTCATGGACTAAAACCACTAAAATACACAAACAGTATATACACTACCGTTTCAAAAATTGGGGTCTGTAATTTTTATTTATTTATTTATTTATTATTAGTCTCTTATTATCAGATTTTGTTTGATCAAAATTACAGTAAAAACTAAAAAGAGTAATATTAGGGGGAAAAAAAAAATTTTCAGCAGCCATTACTCATTCTTTAGTATCACATCATCACAGTGTCTGAAATCATCTAATATGCTAAAGAAACATTTCTTATTATTATAAAGGCTTATTAGTTTTGTGGAAACCGTTTTTGTCAGGATTATCGGATTAACATAATGTTTAAATAACAGTATTTATTTATCTTTTGTGACATTATTAATATCTTTACTCTCATTTTTTATTATTTGAATCTATCATTGAAGAATTAAAGTACCCCTCTTTAACAACTGATGGCAAGTTATGCATAGGTCTATTATTTTATTCACAATGAAAATAGAGTGATAAAACTACCATTTTGAGGTTTCATGCTTATTCGTCCAATATTTCAATATTTGTAATCATATTTTGCCAAAGCATACAATGACTAAAATCAAACAGTACATTCTCTGCTACAACCGAATGATAAAGATATCTAGTCCTAAATTCTGAGCATGTCTCCACAGGTGGAAACAGAATAAAACCTGGAGAAGGTTGTTGGCTCAGCTGGCTATACTACACGTAAATTAGACATTTAACTGATAGAATTGAGTGTGTGTGTGAAATTAAAGATAGATCTGAAAGATCTGTGCTGACAGGTAAAGACAGAGGAGAGAGGGAGATTAAATATTGGTGTTGGCAGGGTGCTGTGTACTGCACATCTCTCTGTCTTCCTCACAGCAAAATGAACAACACATAGCATTCCCTCTTGAAGACAAATTTAACAATTCAGTTTCAAGTCTATAATGACCCTGTATCTAAACACACAATATTATCAAGTATTTATAATGTAAACAGATTCGTGCAATATCCTGTTTTAAATGAACAGAATATGAGCCGTATTTAAACTGTTTGGATTATCCAGTCCCAAAAATATTCCTAACCATATATATATATACATATTGCACTTTTCAATTCATATTAGTCCAAGAGACAAGAATAGAGCTTTACAATGCGTTTTTCTTTCATGTGACAGTAGCAAGGAAAAACGTGAGGATGTAGATAAGGAAGAACTTTGAGGAACCGAGACTGCTGGAAAAGCCCACCACCTCAGACTCACACATATTTACAAAGCATAAGTGCATAAATGTTCATTTTGAACAGATGTGATCCAGCCATATAGTTTGAATTAAAATATCACATAATTTGTTGGTTAATTAAATGATTTTTAATGAAAAAGGAGATCATGGCTAATAAACAAATCTGTCAAGTTTAAAGTAATTTTTACATTTTAACATTTTATTTATTTATTCATTTATTTTAGTTTACACACTATTAGCTTTATTCTCTCTACCATGTTTTTTAACCTGCTTTTTCATAAATACAGTGTGTTTATGTCATGCCCATACCAACAGACACTCAGGCTTTTTTAGAAAGAAATCACTGTGTTCCAGACATCCACACATTGGACCTTTTGCTCCCCCTAAAGCACAATGCTGGCACACCTCAATGGCTCTATATATTTGTGCATTTAAAGTCTGCATTTTGAAAGAAAATGATGTCAATAAATAACATTGTATAAATTCCCTGTAGTAAGCAGCAAACAATGCAACAAGGTAGCCAATCATACATCTGCGATTCTTTACAAATTACATAAAAATAAACACATGCAATTCTCTAGATTGATTTTTTTTTTTTTACTTGCATGTGCACTAACCAATTCACAATCCACATAATCAATTCAAAAATAAGCTCCAGATCAATAGCAAGCTGCCAGTATCACTTCAATCCAGAACCGAGAAAGACAGAGAGAGATAGCGAGTGTGTTTGTGTGTGGAGAGAGAGAGAGAGAGAGAGAGATGACTGTGAAGGCAGATATGGGCTTCAACAAACAGGACGCAGTGACACTAGGTGCAAAGGTAGAGCTTAGTAAGATAAGACCTGCTCTTAACATGCAGATGAGATACTATTTGGCAGACAGAGGGCATTTTGATAAGCCCAGAGCACACACACACTTTGATAAGTCGGGTCATACACATAAAGACCCATATTGATTGGTAAGGTCACACACACACACACACACACACACACACACACACACACACACACACACACACACACACACACACATACACACACACACACACACACACAGAGGCTTCAATAATTAACAGGTAGGGTTAGCTTGTGAACTGTTTAGCTTATACTGAAATAATTATATCAGTACACACAGGTGACTCAGTCAGGCCAGTTTAATTATTGAGGCTAGACTATAAGAACTTATACAACATTTAACCAATGTATACAAACATTTTGACCTAGAAAAATTTAAGGGATTATTTACCTTAAATATGAATTCTGCCATGCTGCCATTTTTTCACACACAAAGATATTTAGAAAAACTTTTTTCATATAGTAAAAGTAAGTTTGACTTTCAAGTTAATTTCATTGCATGGACAAACACATTTTAAAATATCCATAGAAGAAAGAAAGTCAAAGAGGTTTTTTTTTAACAACAGGAGGATGAGTAAATGATGACAGAATATTCATTTTTGGGTGAAATATCCCTTTAAGGAATGGAAACAAATACTCTACCAGTATTGCATCATTCTTATTTAAAATCAAACTAAAATGGACATTTTTGAAAGCAACCGAACAAACACATAGCATAACATGGTTCAAATAGCATTAACATGTAGCAAGAAATGATACAAAGACAAACAGAAGGTAACATATACTAAACAGTATTTCAGATTCTAGATTATACAAACTGACATAATTCTCACTAATATGAGTTAACTGATGTGCCCAAGATGTAAATTAGAGGCACATTTAATTGCAGAATCTCTTTAAAAATGTTATGACAGTGAATTTCAAGCCAGAGGACGGCAGCCTGCGGCAATGACGAGTTTAATCTATCAGATCTCTGAGGGAAAGAAGCTCTCACACAAACATGACCGAGCATGAGATAGCAGAACACTCCCAAACCTACAGAAACACAGTGTGTCAACAATCCCACTCAACACAATAACAAATAACGGGTCCTAACGTTATCTACTTTTTCAGAATCAGTAAATAGGACAACATATGCTACATTACGGTGCAAAACAGATATGATGATAACGCTGAATGTTTTTCTGCAGGTGTGCAATATGAAAGACTCAATTAAATATAATAAGAACTGTCTTGCATTCCGTGTTTTATGTTTTTTTGGCATGCTGTCAGTTGCCAAATAATGCTAAGATCTTTGTTGAATTCTTTGAGTGATAATGCATATGTCTCTCTTTCCCCTTTTCTTTGTCTACTCACACTCTCTCTCCCCCACCCATCCCCACCCTGCTCTAGTTCTCTCTCTCTAATCTGTCCTGTCATATCCGTCATCTTTTAAACTCACCATAAGACGGGTGGCTTCTTTGTGCTACTCAAAGTTTAACCTTTGCTCCTGCGCTTGTGAAGTGACCTCTATGAAAAGGTCAAGACTCGTATTTTCCATTTTTTACTTTTAGTGAACAGGGTGAGTCAGTTTGGTAAATCATTAGTGCAAATAATTCAGCCAACCTGAACGTTGAGCTGGTCTTCTTTTTTCTTTCTTTTCATGCAAAACGCTTCAAATGTATTCATTGCCTGAGCAACTTAATACTGGGTGTCGTTTGTGTTCTGATCTGTCACCAGTCTGAAAGCTGGGCAGAGAAAGTTCTCTGAGAGAGTGGCTAAGCACCAGGTTAGGTCTAAATGGGCCTGCTGTTACAGTCACATGACATGAACCTCACCCTATACTGTATAAACAGACGGAGGAAAATAACACTTACATAATTACACACATTTTCTTAATTAAGTTAACCATAAAATCATAACTGAGCTGGGTGTGAGTCACCACTGAGCCTCAACTTTTCGGACAGTTTAAAAGTAATTAAGGACTTCTGTTTTGTGTATGTTCTTTTATTGTATTCTTTTATATATGATCATTATTTACTTATTTATTTAGGTTCATGCTATCATCAAAACCTCCACTGGTGTCATGAGCAGAAAATATTTATTGTCACCATCAATATTTATAGAAACAGCAGATCAGTTTGCTCAAAATACGCTCTTACGGTAAGATGAAACTGTTAAAATGGTATCATGTTGCTGATAAATTCTTTTACTGCTTATATTTGTCTTATAGAAAAGTATGCAGATGCATATGAGCTGATTTCACTCATGAGTAAAGACATTAAAGATACTTCTACAATGTAGCAATACTAAAGAAGCAACTTTACAATGTTGATTACTTCAGATATGTCCCATAAACCAGAATATTTGAACTGCAGCATGAAAGCATTGCACTCATAAAGACACACATGGACACTCACACACTGACTTACTCAATGCATGCATGTATTTATCTCATTCAAACACACACACACACACACAGACACACAGTGACTCACACCAACGCAAGGACATCACCAACACAGGTTAATAATTATGTAATTTTCCAAATTATAAAGTGAGCTCTACAATCTCTCTCTTTCTTTCTCTCTGTCTCTCACACACACACACACACACACACACACACACACATATCATACTTGTCAATATACAGTATGTGTGTGTATGTGTATACCTGTATGTGACCGTATATATACAGTGTACATTTTACATTTACATTTAGTCATATAGCAGACGTTTTTATCCAAAGTAACTTACAAATGAGGACATTGGAAGCAATAAAAAAAAAAAAAAAGCAACAATACATGAGTGCTATAACAAGTCTCAGTTAGCTTAAATGCAGTATACATAGCAAGGGCTTTTAAATAATATAATAAATAAAAAGAAAACACATAGAATAGAAAAAGAATAGAGCAATAGTGTTAGAGGTCTTTTTTTATTGTATAATAAATGAAAAGAAAATAGAATACAAAAAGATTAGAAAGGTAGTTAGATTTCTTTTTTTAAAGAATAGAATTAGAATAGTGAGTGCTAGAGGGTCAAATAGAGATGGAAGATGTGTTTTTATTAGGTTTTAAACAACCTGCCAAAACAAACACTCACACACACACACACACACACACACACACACACACATACAGTGTTTGTTGCACTATAATGAGGACATCTCATAGACTTTGATTGTTTTTAAATCAGGTTAATGAAATTTTCTGTCTTAACCTAGCCCATAAACTAATGTTCACATAAACCTGGGCAAAACCCTTTAAATGGAAATATGACTTGGTCGATTTGTAATACTTTTTTAACTAATGTGGTCCAGCTCACTAGCTGGTCTCCAACAAGTTTCACTATATTAATAAGAATAGTATAGACAAAAATACACCTCACATGTATACTTAAACACATACAAATACACACACACATTCATATGCACACAACTCCTGACCTGCAGTACTCACCCAGTCCAAAGTTCATAATGAAGAGAGTTGTAAAGAGAGGGCATTTTCCCTGATGTTTACACAAGGAGCCTCAGAAGGTGAAAAGTCACCAATATAGATGGATGAGGCCCAGAAGTATATAGCCAGATCTGTGTTCACAGTTTCATGTTTAATTCATGATTCAGTATCTGTTTGTTCTTCCACAGGTACTGGAATATGTTGCTGTTTCTGAGAAAGGAGGACATCTTAAAGGCAGAGAGAGTCCATATGTGAAGTAGCTACATATCTAACATAACCGAGCAGGTTACAAACCTTCCCCTCAATTATTCACATAAGCACACATACATAATGCACAAACAATTCTACAGCAAAGTATTCTTGTCTGGGCCATAGTACATGCATGTTCCCCTTTTTATGAATAGGATGCTAAATAAAACCATGCTGGTAAAATCTTTCTAAAATGTTAAAAATATAAATGCATTCACAATATGTGAAGCACTGATGAATGCATGCTGCTTTAATTTTTCATAATTATTTTAGTATTGTAGTTTTTCTGTTATTTTTTATGTATTATGTTCCTTTTATCCGTTTCTTTAGATGAAGTTCTCTTTTTGCATGTATTTTATTTTTCTTACATTTGTTGCAACTCTGGCGTTTAACTCTTATTTGAGATTGGTAATTCTCATTTGAAATGTAAAAGTGCTCATTTCACCTTCCTGTTAATATTAAAGGGTTAGTTCACCCCAAAATGTAAATTATTTCAATAATTACTCACCCTCATGTCGTTTCAAACCTGTATGACCTCTTCAGAACACAAATTAAGATATTTTTGATGGAAACTGAGAGCTTTCTGACTCTGCATATAGAGCAACACAACTGAAATGTTAAAAAAAGTCCAAAAACATAGCAAGGAGATCTTTGAATGAATTCATGTGACATCAGTGGTTCATCCGCAATTATAGAAAGCTACGAGGATACTTTTTGTGTGCAAAAAAAAAAAAAAAAAAAAAACTTTATTAAAAAATTTGTCTCCTCTATCAGCTGAGTCACGTGTCATAGAAAAGCAATAGTTCCAGCATATATTCTCCAAAATGGCACCAGGGTGATGCAGAAGAGACAAATTGTTGCTCTGAAGATGAACAAAGGTCATACGGGTTTGAAACGACATGAAGGTGGGTAATTAATGACAGAATTTTCAATTTTGGGTGAATTATCCCTTTAAGGGGGTTGTTTTGAACTTTCTCAATTAAGATGTTAAAAAATATCTTTATTTAAACCCAAGGATTTTGAGAATAAATAAAAAAATAAATAAATAATAAAGGAGGCAATACTGAGAGATATAGCTGAAGCTGTATCCACAAGGCAGGCTCAAAAAAAAGAAAACCTTTTGAACTCTTACATTCATTCATATTAAAATGCAGTAAATTTAATATGTATATTCATACTGCTGCATTTCCATTTGAACCCCCTTATCACTCTATTTTAATTCCAGTAGGGACTCACATATCACTTCACATATTCACATATACTTTGTTCCCCTTTAGGAACTCGCACTGCATTGGAGAACACTTTGGCAATGTCCTTGTGTTCCCATCCACATCCATCCTGGGGAATACCGGATGACATCACTGGTGGGGATGGAGCAACCAAGAAGTATTAAAGCATGTGCGGTGGAGACAGTGGCAGTTTCACACATCTTGACTAGTTTTGGGATGAATAGGACAGTCTCCGCTGACTCTAGGTTTACTGGTGCTGACCTGGAGGTGCAACGTTCTGCGCCACCCTCCTCCTTCTTAACCTACGTTTCAAGGAGTCGGAAGAAGATCAGGGACTTGACTCGATGAGGGAGGGTGGGCAGGTTGGTGGCTACAGACAGATTCAGTAGGTGAAAGGGGCTGCCAATCCTTGTGCTGTTGCAAATAATTGGAAAAGTTCCAAAAGTCCAAGATCCTCAATTGCTCCATCTCCCACTGAGGCAGCGGATTGTCCAGACAGAGGATGAAGACATCTTTGAGGGGTTGCATCCTGGTACCCAAGGCCCCTGGACATAGTCCAAAAAAGTCCTCACCTCCCGCCCCTGCTGACAAAGTGCAACCAGGGCTTGCTGGCGGGTCAGTCTCTCCTGAGCATCTGCAGGGTGCAGGATCTTGAGACTCACTTGGGTCCTAACTTGGCTGGTTCGTTCTGTTATGGACAACAGGAAGGGACCCAAATGCAGAGTGAGTGAAACAAGATTTATTGAAAACACACAAGTTCACAGCACATGGGTGGACAATCTTGGGACAGCTCCAACCAGCAGGGAGAGATAAATGCCCTGAGAGGTGGACAGTCTGGAGTACAGTCTAAATCGTTGATCAAATCTGGGCGGAAGAATGGGTAGAAAACCAGAGCAGAGAACAGCAGAGCATGCAAGTAGGAAGGAGCTCAAAGCAGGCAGTTTCAGAAATATGGTTCTCAGCATCAGCCTTGGTTGGCAGGCCGCCTTGGGGAACCAATAGGCAAGGAGTCTAAGGCTGACCGAGCAGGACTGGAGGGAACACACAGCACAAACAAATACACAAGGCACCACTCAAGACCACACAACACTGCTCAGTGCAACACACAGAGAAACAACTTTATGTAAAAAGTGGGAAAAAGAAATACATATATCCAAGTTTAGACTGAAAGTCATCTAAAGTATAAAATGAAAATAGTTCAGGAGTAGAAACAAGATGATGAATAACTAAATATGATATTACAATTAAATATAAACAAGATTACTAAAAAACTAAACCCAAATCAGAAACTAGAAAATCAAGAGCAAAAACTACAACACAGTAACAGAGCAAGACCATAATATAGAGCAGCAAGTCAGTAACTGTCTCTATGGCACAAGACGAACTGTGATGTGTCTGAATAGAGTATTAGCAATGTACACAAGATTAGCGGCAACCACTCTTGTGATGCTAATGGATTATAAGATAATAAAGGACTCGGGGAATCAAAATAAAACTTGTGATAACAAGACACTCTGATTGCTTTTGTTGTAGAATACGATAGAGGATATATTTACACGTTATATAAACTAAAATGAGGGTGTATAAAATGTATTTTAAGATAAAAAAATAGACAATAAAGAATTAACTTGATGGAGCTCAAACTCAAAACACACAGCAGCAACAAACAGGAAGTGATGTAATGATGTAAAATCACAACCACAAAACAACATTTTGGGCAGAATATTCAACATGCTCTCCAGTTGTGGATATCTCCCTCCACTTTAAATGTCTACATGGCTGCTATTGCTGCTCATCACGCTCATGTAGGCAAGCGGTCTCTGAGGAGGAACCCATTAATGACACGTTTCCTCCAGGGTACCAAGAGGCTGAGGCCTCCGGCTGCACACAAGTATGCTTTCTTGGGATTTGGCTGTGGTTTTAGAAGCCCTTTCGAAAGCACCATTTGAACCCCTGGAACCGGTTTCTTTAATATTTCTTACAGTTAAGCATTTCTATTAGCCATATCTTCCTTGGAGAGAGTTGGTGACCTGCAGGCCTTCTCAGTGGCCCAATCATGTATCGCCTGGTATGGTGAGAGCTTTTCTGTAGCCCAGGCCAGTGTATGTCCCAAAGGTACCCTATGTTGTTCCATGTCCAGTTATTATACAGACATTCTGTCCTTCTCCCTTTCATGACTTTGACCAGAAAAAAAGCATACATCCACACAGCTGCCCTGTGGAGAAAATCTACATTATTTGTCTGCTATGGTCCTTATAAGAAGGGTCTTCCTGTGAACAAGTAGATCCTCAGCAGGTAGATAGTGGATGCTATCACTACTTCATACGAGTTTTTCTCGTCTCCCTCACCACTGGGGGTGAGGGCTCATTCCACTAGAGGTATGGCTGCCTCCAAGGCCTTCTCATCAGATTAGCAAATTTTTCCAATGCTGCGGGATGGTCCACCTGATGGTCCACCTTCAGGCTCTATAGCCTTGACCTTGATGCCACTCCTGGATCCTCAGTTCTCTCAGAACCTCTCTCGGAGACCACAACATCAATATCGGTTGTGTGAGGGAGTTTTTAGATATCCACAACTATAGTTTAAATAAGTATAAAGACAGTGTTATCGGTCATAACGTCTGGCAAGAAATAGTGTAGACTGGACGAAGGTGATAATTAGAAAATCTGTGCATTCTGCTAAATGTACATGCAGGCTTAGCTAGCCGCTTCAGACAAGTGCACCAGTAGCACTTCAAATGACAAAAACACACACAATTATGTAAAAATGCACGGTTCTGAGTGTTTTTGTAAACACGGCCTTAAATGAGTGGAGAAAAGTTGTGAGAAAATCTGAGATTTTGTCAGATATGCATCATGCACGTCAGATTTTAAAGAGACAGCGCTCCAGTTAGTCGCTGATTAACTTTTGTAGCTTGAATAAAGATTTATCAATATAGTTTATGCATATACAGTACAATTTATAGTTTATGTGAAGATTGTTTTACATTCACTTAAATTAAAAGTTTTTATATTTTTCAGAACCTAGATAAATGTTACAAATAATACTTTTCAATTATAATGTAATGTTGAATGGCTATAATTAATAAAATTGAGAGAAAGATGCATTTAATAGAGACATCATCAGCAGTATTATCAAAAATGTGTTAATAATAAAGAGACCTGGTAAAAAAGATGGAATTAAACATATTTAAAATATACAATCTTTATGTGGTTTCTTCATTCATTTGGAGGTACAATGTGAAATTTTGACAATAGATTTATAATCAATTAGTCACTATTAATTACAGAAAATGTGTGATTATTTAATTGTAATTTTTTGGACTGACAGAACACAAATGTTAACCTTTCATAGACGTTGCTGTTGGTAATAATAATTATTTTTACTGCTGAATATGCAATTTAATTTTAATTTCTTATTTTATAGAGCACTCATAAAGAGATTGGGCCCCCTTCAAATTTTCAATTCGATAATCTGGCCCTGGAATGAAACTAACTGAATAGCCTGCTGTAGAGAATACATTTAAGCTTGCCCAGTCTGAACACAATCATAGACTCATAGAGTCAAAATTGTGAAAAGTTTCAGACATCTAACTTCACAAAGATTCTAGAGGTTCAGCTCAGTTGACTCCTCAGGCTACTGTAATGCTAACTGAAAGCAAAAGTAATATCATATGAACACAAACTATGTTTCAGTTTCTACACAACTTTGCTTACGAAATACTGAAAGAAAGTTTTGACATGACTTTCATCATCACTAAGAATACCAAAACAATCAGTAAAATTGCCTATGAGTCCTGCAAGAGGTTTATGCCAACCTGGATTCAACATGTGAAGACATTTTGCCAGAGAAATGCTCATCAAAACACATGTTATTTTTGTAAACATGCATCTACACATGCACAAAACTCCCACAGGGAGAGAAGCTGTCAGATTTCAGAATGTAGTACACCAGAATAAGTGTTTCTGATTCTATGAAGCCATTTTTGAGGAATTCTGCATCTCGATGTACCCCAGCAGATATAAAAAGCAGAGCTGATAGGTTTTTTGTTTGTTAGTTTGTTTGTTTTCTACAAACCTGTGGTATATGTTTGCAAAGAAGTTCATCCTGAGTTTTAAAGATAGAAGCACATTTCTGCTGAGGAAGCAAAAATGTGGAGATGCATAATTCCTCTTAAACGGGTTCATAGAATCATTCTGGTACACTGAATTATATTACATATCTATATCCAAACTTAGTTAGTATGGAGGGCCAAAAATCAAGTGACCTATAGTTTACTGAACTTGATTGAGGGCCATGGGCTGAAAGTAAATTTTGCATTACATCAAATATATCATAATAAAATTTACATTAAAAAGGCTAAATCACCTTTATTTTCCAAATTTCACTACAAATATTTATAATTGTTCTATGTAACTATAATAGGACCATTTTTTATTTCAGTGACATGAAGTAAAACTACACCATAAAACTAGTGCATGAGAAAGTCTAACAGGTTTTCTTAGTAACCTTTTTGCTTTCCTAAATATGCTGAGCTAAATGGAAGCCAAAACCCTGTATTTGCCTGCACACAGAAACAAACACATGTGCACACATACAAAATGTCAAAAAAAAAAAAAAAACAGAAGTTGGTCACGGAGTGGCTGAGGCATTAGGACCATGTGATATATGTGGATGGATGGAGAGATTGGAGATGAGGAGAGAAGGACAGACATTCTCTCTCTTGTCCTTAAATTAAACCCAACAGGAAGACTGAAAGGAGGCCTGCAGCAGCCGTCAGCCCTTTTCGCTTCCCTTTTCTGCCTGATGGGAGAGGCAGCACTGGGCTCTGCACTGCAGGCGCCGCCTCAAATCTGCTCTGACTCATCACAGATGGACAACTGACCATCTTCTCCAAAAATTAATTGTTCCTCTACTATAAATATTGGAACTTTCACCAGCATGGATAAAGAACGGCACCCTAGATGTTGAGCAGATGCATGAATTCATATCTACATTTATGCTTTAAAAGGGTCATATTATGCAATTAAAATTATTCCTTTCTCTTTGGAGTGTTACAAGCTCTTGGTGCATGAAGAAGATCTGTAAAGTTGCAAAGACTTAAGTCTCAAATCCAAAGAGATATTCTTTATAAAAGTTTGGACTTGTCCATGTCCTCCCAAAACGCCAAACGCTTTGCATAACACCACCCAAATGTTCACGCAAAGAAATAATGCATTCCCTTTATACTTGCTGTATAATATTGCTGTTGCCACCATGTTGTGGAGGTGCTGTTTATTTCATTATGCAAGCAAAATTACTTGGTTTGGCTTTCCAAAAAAAGGACAATATCTGCTTCATCATGCTTAGAGCTGATCTGTGCTGTTTGCTGAGGAAATACATCAACTTCATGATGTGGATCACCTGATCAGCTTTCACCGTGGACAAAGTGGAGTCCAGCCAGGGGTTGTAACATGTGGTTGCCACAAGCCCCCAGCTGCTCATTTGTCGAATCCGCCAGCAGTTCCTCACTGTAGCCACTGGCTGCCTCTCACTCAGGCCATTCCTCACTCTTCGCAAGGACAGTCTGGCGCTTCTGACTCAGTTAATCCGCACTGATAATCCTTTTGATATATATATATTTTTTTTTTATTATATTAAGAATTTAAAATGGGGGGAAATATCATTATGAAATGAATGTTTTTCTCAAATACACGTTTGACACAATTATTGACACCACTAGAAATTCTTTTGAGTAAAATATTTCTGAAGGAAATTCCCATACATACTCACAATTTTGAGCACTCCAGGGTGATTATGAACATGAAATTATCCAGCCATGGCTTCCTGTTTCAAAGAAATATAAATAGGAGGGAAAACAAAGGCCAAATTCCCTTAATCACAATGAGAAAAACCAAAGTATATATTTCTGATGTGCAGCAAAATATAATTGAACTTCACAAATTAGTGAAGTGGCTTTAAGAAAAGAGTTACAGCAGTGAACATTTGCATTTCCACCATCAGGATAATAATTAAGAATTTCCAATCAACAGAAAATGTTACGAAACTGCCTGGAAGATGATGTATGTCTATATCGTCCTAATGCATGGCTAGGAGGTCAGTTTGAGTGGCTAAAGACTCTCAAAGACCACAGCTGAAGATCTGTAGAAAATAGTTAAGTCTTGAGGTCAGAGAACCTTAAAAAAATGGTCAAAAAGAACCTACATCACCACATGTTGTTTGGGACGATTTCAAGAAAAATTCTTCTAGCTCGTCCAAAAACAAACTCCAGCATATTCAGTTATCAGACATGACTGGAACTTCAAATGGGACTGGTTTCTATGGTCAGATGAAACTAAAAATAAACTTTTTAGCAGAAAACACTCAAGATAGGTTTGATGAACACAGGGATAAAAAGTACCCCATGTGTTCAATTAAATATAGAGCTGTATTTTTTATGTCGTGGGCCTTTATTTCTACTGGAGGTCTTGAACGTCTTGTTCAGACAAATGGCATCTTTGATTCTATCAAATACCAACAGATAGAAATTAAAAAAGTGACTCACTCCGTTAGAAATCTTATGTCTAGATCTTCCAACCATACAATAATCCTGACCTCAAAAACAATACAAAAATGGGTCACTGGGCACAAAACCAAGCTTCTGCTATGGCCATTCCAGTTCTCTGACCTGAACAGTAAATGAGTGGGGTGAACTAAAGAGGAGAAGCACCAACATGGAGCTGGGAATCTAAAGTGTCTGGAGTGATTCTGGATGAAGGAATGGTCTCTGATCTCTTGTCAGGTGTTCTCTAACCTCATCAGGCATTATAGGAGAACATTAAGAAGACCTATTAAACTGTCAAATTACGGTTTCAAAAAGTATTGAATAAAAGGGTGCCATTAATTGTGGCCAATGTGTATTAGAGAAAAAAATTATTTCATAGTGATATTTCTCCCCATTTTAATTTTTTATGGACTATACACATACGAGTACCGCTTAGGTCTCAATATGGAACCCACCCTTCCATGGTTCTCACAGATACATCATGAAGGCCTGGCGCCTGACGTTCCGCTGCGTCCAGCTGCTTAGGGTGATAGAGGATCTCAACAGGGTCTACAGTACGGACAATCTGGAGTAGTTTAAGCAAGCCGACACTAACCGGGGCCTCTCAGTGCCACTACCTGTTTAAGGTGAGAACACAGGAGGATACCGGCTCTACACGAAGGCTATAGAACCTAGCAAATGTGTTAGGGGTCGCCCAGCCTGCAGCTCTACAAATATCTGTCAGCGAGGCGCCACGAGCCAGCGCCCTGGAGGATGCAACACTTCTAGTTGAGTGAGCTCGCAATCTGAACAGGCTGGGCACATCCTGAGCCTGATAAGCCAGGGTTATGGCATCCACAATCCAGTGGGCCATCCTCTGCTTAGAGACGGCACTCCCCTTCTGCCGGCCTCCGTAACAGACAAAGAGCTGGTCTGAGGTCGTGAAGCTTTGTGTCTGGTCTCCGTAGCACCTTAATGCTCGAACATGACAAAGCAAAGCCAGGGCTGGGTCTACCTCCTCCAGGGGCAGCGCTTGCAGGTTCACCACTTGGTCTTTGAAGGGTTTAGTGGCAACCTTAGGCACGTAGCCAGGCCGAGGCCTCAGGATTACCTGGGAGTCAGCCGGCCCGAACTCTAGGCATGAATCGTCGACAAAAAAAAGCATGCAGGTCCCCTACCCTCTTGATGGAGGCCAGTGCAAGCAGGAACAGAGTTTTCTATGATAGAAAATTTAGCTCAACTGAATGCAAAGGCTCAAATGGGCCCTGCTGTAGTGATTTAAGCACTAGAGACAGGTCCCAAGAGGGTATACAGGTTCCTCTAAGGAACCTGACGATGAGGTCATGCTTACCCAAAGACTTCCCATTCACGGGGTCATGGTACGCAGCAATAGCAGCAACCTGGACTTTGAAGGTGTAGGGAGACAGCCTTCGCTCCAGCCCTTGCTGCAGAAAGGACAGCACGACCGCAATCGGGCATCTTCGGGGGTCTTCTCGGCGAGAAGAACACCACTCGATGAACAGGTTCCACTTCAAGGCGTAAGCGTGTCTCGTAGACGGTGTTCTTGCCAAAGTGATGGTGTTTGCAACCTTTTGGGGTAGGTCACCTAGAACATCCGCGTCCCGTCCAGGGCCAGACATGGAGTTTCCAAAGGTCTGGACGCGGGTGCCAAATGGTGCCCCATCTCTGAGTCAGTAGATCCTTCGTCAGAGGAATTGGCCAAGGAGGAGCTGTCGCAAGGAGCACCAGTTCGGGGAACCAGGTCCGCGTGGGCCAATATGGCACTACTAGCAAGACCTGCTCCTCGTCCTTACGGACTTTGCACAGTGTCTGTGCGAGAAGGCTCACTGGGGGAAATGTATACTTGCGTAGGTCCCGCGGCCAGCTGTGTTCCAGTACGTCCATGCCGAGAGTTCCTTCGGGCAGGGAGTAGAAAAACTGGCAGTGAGAGGTTTCTGGAGCAGCAAACAGGTCTACCTGAGCGGCTCTGAACCACCTCCAATTCAGCTGGACCGTCAGGGGATGGAGTCACCATTCTCCTGGGAGCATTGCTTGAGACAGCTCGTGGGCTGTACGACTGAGCAGGCCAGGAATGTGAACGAAGTGACCTCAGAACCTCCAAAGGAGGAGGTGGCGGGCGAGTTGCAAGATGCGACGAGAGCGCAGACCACCTTGTTGGTTGATGTACGCAACAATCGCAGTGTTGTCCATTCGGACCAGCACATGCTTGCCTCGTAAGAGACCTTCGAGACGGTTCAAGGCAAGGTGCGCTGCTAACAACTCTAGGCAATTGATGTGCCACTGCAGCTGCGGGGCCGTCCAAACCCCTGAGACTGCATGCCTATTGTATGTAGCTCCCCAGCTGGTGGTGGAGGCATCCGTGTAAACCCCTGCCCAGAGAAATGAAACATCTGACCACAGAGTGAGGGTTTGGCGACAGGAAGAATTTCAGTGCGACCGATGTCCTGCTCTTGAACGTATTCAAGCAGGCTAGCACCTACCGCGCATGTTCCTCTGTGAGGTGTGCTGTCTGTTAGACCGAATCCAACTCCATACCGAGAAAAGAGATCCTATGCCACAGCGAGAGTTTGCTCTTTTCCCAGCTGACCTGAAGGCCCAACAGGCTCAGGTGCCGAAGCACCACATCCCTGTGCTCGCACAACTGATCTCGAGACTGTGATAGTATCAGCCAATCATCTAAGTAGTTGAGAATGCGAACACTCTGCCCTCTGAGAGGAACGATATCCCATATTCGTCGGTCACCGACGTGGCATCGAGAGTGACCGACTGAAAGGGAACATGACATTGTAATATTTTATTTTTACTAAAGTGGCAGCAAATATACATAGGTCAAGAAGGTACTTCTCATAGCACACCCTTTATTGAAATACTCACACATATATTATAAATGTGTGTAAATTGGTATGAAATTTCTTACTAATGAGGTGACTGGGTGCCATTGAGATTCAATAATTCTGAACTAACGCTATAGATAGAAAATAGCATAAAATAGTATATACTATCAAATAAGCAAGTTCAGCTAAAATAAAAGATCATTGAACATATGTGAACTTATTTTAGAATTTATGTGAATATTTATTACTTTAATTCTTTTTTTGCAGTTGTTTTTACAAAAACTGCATTATATTTGATTAAACCAAAGTTGTATAACCATATAACAATTTTGAAGAATCAGCACAAGCTTCCAGTTTCAGATGTGCAAAAATTAATAAATGCCAGTGTGCATGTAGTAATATTCCTATATTAGTATTAGTATTATATACTATATTGCATATGCTATCATAACTGCTCATCACCCTACTAGCTCACATAAGGGGTCTTCCTCATTTCAGTTGAAGTTTTATGGATTTCGAAAGACATCAGTGAAATCCTGTTTTCTCCAGAACAATCAGGTCTCCATTCAGTGATGTCAGATCCGTATGTATGCGACTGATAAAACATCTCAGGAACGTGCTGTCCTTCCTCTCTGCAGATGGACAGTGCTGTACAAAGTACATGAAAGGGGGGAGAAAGAGGAAACTTACCAGAAGAAGGGAAGAGAGGGGTGAGACTGCTGGGAAGCTGAGTATTTTGTATGTGTGTGTGTGTGTGTGTGTGTGTGTGTGTGTGTGTGGTGGGATGACAAGGTGACAGAGACCACAGACCCTCAGCGGTAGATGGCATCTGGGATAGTCTGGTTACCTCAACAGATATACAAAAACACATGTACCGCTTACTTCCTTTACGAGTCTGTGTAGAGCTTTGCCCTGTTCTGAGTATGCAAGATAGCAAATATAAACTCATATACAGTTTCTGTCATGTGCAAGCATGCACACACATCTGTGACAGAGGCACAACAGTATTACAGTGTATCATAGGGCCGCTCAAGTGTCAGTGATGCACATGTCATTTCTGAAGAACACACCAAAATCACATCACATCACTGTTTTGCTTTATTTAGCAAGATCATACTGCACATACATGTACATATCTTAAACCATTTCTGTCAATTGATAGAGTTCCTTTCCACTGTCACCAGTGGGTTGCTTGACTGCCTGAAGGTCTAAAAGACACTTAATATACAGTAATATTATCGATCTCAAAGCACTGACTGCATTGACAGTTGATGAACTGAACTGAATCAACATTGATCTGACTCTGAGCTGAATAACTACATCACCATCTTCAGCAGAGCTAGATGAACTAAACTCGTTTTATGATGAATGAACTTTACACACAGTTATTGAACTCAACACTAAACTGACTGAAGCTGAATACTGGTACTGTTTGTTGTCTTGCTGCACATGCTTTACAGCAGAATTCTGAATTTGCCTCATTTTTAAAGTTTGCATTTGCCATTTTATTCTGTTCCTTTCATCTTTAAACCTGTGGAATAATCTCTATTATATTAAGTGTTATAAAAGGTGAGTTCACTTGACATATCTGACAAATTTGTGGTCATTTAAATGTCTACAAACTATTCAGGAAATTACAGAAACATTTTGTCCGTTAATAGGGAACTTCCCACAGCTTTCACCAGTGTTGATGAGAAAGACGTGTAGAAAAGCCACCTTCACCCACACCCAATGGTACACAAGGTCAATGCACTGCCCACTTCTCATCCACTTACTGAAAAACCGTAATTACTCCAATTGCGCAATATCCCAAATCCAACCACAATGCTGGATCCTATTAGAATAGTATGTATTCTAGAAATGTGACACAGCCATCACTGTTGTGACATCACTACTTGGTTCTTGATTTTATGCTACTTTCATGAGAAATCACTCTGCATGACATGATGCAATGTGCACGTTCACCATATGAATATCCTGACCTGAGCAATATGTTCATTCATACTGTGTAACATGTACAGAAACTAGCACATTACACAATGTACACAATATAACCCCCCTAATATCAAATTCAAATTATCTGTGCAACATGTTTCTCAATGTCCTATATGCAGGTCATCACTCACAGGACTTGGTATTACTGGAAAGCATATGTAGCAAGCACATCTTGGCTTGCATCAAAGTTTTCATTATATTACCAAAATTGAGAGGATGTTTTTGACCTCTACAGTACACATGTTAACACAGAGCCAAATGTTGGTGTTGAAATATATATATGAAGAAAAACTGACTCTCAGGTTCACATATTTATTTGATTAAAATAACAAGACTCAACTCAAGGCCTAAATTGCATTTTGGTCTATTTTATTTAGTATATAGTATAATAGACTATACACGGAAATAGAACATTCTTTCATATATATACATATACATATACACTATATATATTAGATGTGTGTGTGTGTGTGTGTATATGTATAGGAAAGAAACGTTTACGCTTGAATAAAATATTACTACACATATATGTGTGTGTGTGTGTGTGTGTGTGTGCGTGTGTGTGTGTGTGTGTGTGTGTGTAGGAAAGAAATGAATATGTTTGAATACAGTGAAGAAATTTAAACTATGTAGTTGAGAGTGCAGAGGGTGAATTACAGGATGAAAAATAAAATGAGAAGAAATGCTTTACAGTTCCATTCCTTCAGGAGCTTAAACCCTTCCCTGTAGTCAGTTAAGTCCATTCTAGCGAAGACAAACTAAGGGTAAGTTTACACTTTACTCATTGAGCAGATTCCACTTAGACCTGTGGAAATCAGTTTTTTTCTACACCATCCATAACTTCATGATAAGATCTGACTCAACCGCTAAGCCACGTTTTTATTTGGACAATCCAACAACGGCATCTAAAAGCTTTTAACCTCAAAATTCAGCTCCTAAGCCAATCAGATAACAGAGCCAATATCAAACCTCACAGAAAATGGAGCAGAATATAAACAAAATCTAGGGTTTATTCCTTCATTTGTGCTCTTCAGCTAAACACTTCCAGGAACTGAGGCATAAAATGCTTATGAGGATGTTACTTAAAAGATAATGTGTTATTTACAGATCAATCTTTAATTTTTTTTACATAAATAAAGTTGTTAGAATCAAGTTGCAAGGAGCAATGTGATTATTATACTGTAGGCCATTGAGACACACTGCAACATTCTTTTTTCATAGACAGAGATGTACAGAATTGAAAAGAAACAAAGCAAGCTGAGAACAGCTGTATCAAGTCTCTTCTCAGCAGACATTTCACACTGTATCTGCAAATAAACAAGAAAACAAATTCAAATTCCTCTCTTTCTTTGTCTCTTCACAACCTTAGGTAACATCCGTCTCCTTGGCTATTTTTCTCACACTCAAAGACAAGAGCAACAGAAAACAATAGAAAAAAACATTACTTTGTCATGAGACTATGTAAACTTGATTTGGAAAACACCAATCACTCTCACTTGTGCTAAGGAAGAAATACTTCCTCTGCCCCCTCTTCTATAGTTTAAACAAAAATGTTTTGGAAATAAAAAATAAATACATTGAATACAAGCAAACACAGAATGAATGTGACCAGCTGCACATCAACCTTGAACATATTACTTGAAACACAACCTACACCTAAATCTATTACATCGGTAATGACAAATAAAGAATCAATGGTTAACCAATCTGTTTAGCTACCAACATTCTTTAAAATCTCTTATTTTGTGTTGCTAAGAAGAAAGTAAGTAATACAGGGTTGTAATGCAATATGGGGACTAAATAATGAAAGAATTTTCATTTTTGGTTAAATTAAGTGTGTCATTTCTATTCTACCAAACTGCAAGAATAAAGTTTTTCGAACAGGTTCCCTCAGACACACCATTCTGCCAGATTCCCAGGCAATCACTTTGCATTTTGTCATGTTTGTTACTAGGTTGACGATATGATAATATCTTATGGTAGTGCGCCCTGACTTGCTAAAATGAATCTAAACAACAGTTCTATTTAGTGGTGCATTTAAAAATAAGACTTGGTCTTTCTCTCATTGTAATTCAGTTATTTGAAAGGGGAACCGCCAGGTTATGGGAGTGTCGATTTACACATCTCAGCATTCTAACTGCTATCATGAGTCGCACAAAACAACACTTAGTCTTCCACATAAATTCACTGAATATATGTTATATATATATATATTTTACTGGCTTCAACATATGCCCATGATCAAACATACTGGTATACACCCTTTGTGGGTTGGTCAGATCATGCAGAGAGTGTTTGCACTCCTTTGAACAAAGAGCAGAATATCTATCTCATTTGGGTAAATATAACCTGACCCTCAACCAGCCCCTGTTCACAGAGTGTTATTGGGGTAAGTAAATAAAAAAAAAATTGCTTTGTTCATCGTGACAGTCTACATAGGCCTATGGTAAACCCATATGTAGACCGATTTATCAGAAACAATATTCACTGAGAAATTGCTTGTAAATGAAAAAATAAATAAATGAATAAAATAAATGGCTCATTGAATTAGGCATGAAGTTTTGAAGTAGAAAAACTGAAGAATTTTCTTTAAAAATGTTCTTCAATAATCTTAGTTTTATTTACTACTCTGAAAATTTCCAGAGAAAAAAAAAAAAGTTTTATATGTTAAAAGTTTTAAACACATATTAAATGAAATAATAAATGACCGGAAACAATCTGGACACAAACGTCCAAGCATGTTTTGGAAGTAGTGACATCCACTCAAGATGGAGGAAAAGCCTGAGAGGAAACACATGCACTTCACACTCCTTTTAAATCTGAGTCAGAAATGAACTGAAATTGTTTGTACCAAAGGAAAATAATGTTTCTTTGCTGAGTATTTGTGTTATGTGTTCTGTGTTTGTGCGTGCACAGTGTGTTTATTGGTCTCAGGCCCCTTGTAAGATGCACTGTGATTGGAAACAGCTGTCAGTAAGAGCATCATGTGTCCACAGTCTTATTCTAAGGAACAAGGATGAGCCAGTAATAAAGCAAAATAAAGCAAAATTCTCAGTATCAGAATCATGAGAGCTTTGACAGATAAAGAAACTGTGTGAGATCACAACATACGTTCACTGATTTCATCAGTTGAGAAGGGTGGGTGATACTGGGTCACTGAGCAAAAGTCTTACAATACATGTATATTATACTTAATCTTCTATTTATCATTAATATGTTTCACTCAAACTACGAAAAGTTGTGTATATATATATATATATATATATATATATATATATATTGTGTCCTGACTTGTGCATGCAGTGGTAGTGCCACTGTAAGTTTGTGTGTGTATGTTCATGATTAAGTGTGTGTGTCCGTGCATGTTTGTACCTGCGGTGATAGTGTGCATGATTGTGTGTGTGGGTTATGTAAGACTGTACTCTGAGGAAGTTGCTGGTTAAGAAGATGTGGAGCAGAAAGAGGAAGTGCTGTGTGTTTATCAGTCTCCACACTTCCTGTGGCCGAGGGGGCAGGGCCTGGACCCGGGGCTGTGGTTAAAGAGCACCTATCTCCCTCAGCAACAGTGTGACTGAGTGACCAAGCGTCTGTTACCAAGCGCTACAGTCTTATCAGACTCCAAATCTCACACAGCAGAGGTTAAATAACAGGAGCGCAACAGTGGAAATACACACACCTGGCTTCGCTTTCATACACACACATACATCCCCCATTATTCTCTCCATGACAGACACATTGTGAGATGGGCGCACACATATAAACATCAGTTTCTCCCATTTTCTGACTGAATCACATTTCAAACTTTAGCATCTCACACTTTTACAGTCTCTCATTAACACTGCTAACACTTGCATCAACAATGTGGAACATTATAATTGTTGCATTGAGTAAAATATCATTATTTTTTAGCCTTCAGTATGCAGTTAATAAATAATAAAAAAAGATGTGCAGTAACCAGTTGTCAGTGTTGGTTTGACCGTTGGTAGTTGGGAAAGCAGTTTGTGTCCATGTTGCAGCATCTTCCGTTGGGACAGGGAAGAGAGAGACAGATCAAAGAGATGTCTTATCATGTTTTGGGACACACAAAATGTTTTTTGACTGATACTGAGACTGAAGTGTTTAAGGATTTTGAATATTATCAGAAAAAAACATGCAAAAAAAAAAACTTTCTTAAAATATATTGTGATATATTGTAATATATTATTTATTTTTCTAATATTTTATATATTTGAATACATTTAATGATATATTGATGATACATATATTATATAATATTGCAAAATATACAAATGATTGCCGCTTTCAATATATTGCAATATATTGGAAAAAATAAATATATATGAGAATATATGCCTAATATATTACATTATATTTATACTACAATATATTTTTGTTTCATAAGGGAGGACTTGTCACTTCACTCATCTTTGAGGGTCAGCTACCTTATTTGGCCATAAAACGTTCATAGGATACATATTAATACTCTGGGGCATTAATATGCACCTTGTAGGGGTAGATAAGGTACAAAGTTCCTTGTTCCATGTTCCTGGATCAACATCATTGAGAGATAACTTTCAGGAAATGTCTGTTTTAGGCTTACACTCAAGATTAGGTGCGTCTACACTCTTGTTAATCAGCTATCATTTCCCTCTGATTTTAGGAATAAATTATGGGTAAGGTTAGGGGACAGAAAATTCAGAACTCCAGTTAAAGGGATGGTTCACCCAAAAATGTTCCAAATCTGTAAGACCTTCTTTCATCTCCGCAACATAAATTAAGATATTTTTGATGAAATCCAAGAGCTTTCTAACCCTGCAACTGCCACATTCAGGTCCAAAAAGAAAGTAAGGATGATAAAATAGTCCATGTGACATCAGTGGTTTAACCATCATTTTATGAAGTTATGAGAAAATATTTTGTGTGCAAAGAAAACAACCGGCCAGAGATGAACTTTTCAGGAAAGGTCCCTTTGGTACGCTGCATGATTCCAGCTCCAGAAACAAACTCACTTTTGGCCGGATTTTGTTCAAAATGTCACCACACCAGTTTGTTCTTCGATTTCATTTGAAGTATATCAGGGCCTTTAAATGGTTAGTTCACCCAAAAATGAAAATTAGCTCATAAATTAATCACCCTCAAGTCATCCTTGGTGTATAAAACTTCCTTCTTTCAGACGTATCCAGTTGGAGTTATATTAAATATTGTCTTTGGTCTTTCAAGTTGTTTAATGCAGTGCATCAGTCTAAATGAAGTTAAATACAAAGTGCCCATCTATAAAAAAAAGTGTCTCACACGGCTCTGGGGGTGAACAAAGGTCTCCTGTAAGCCTCCTGATTAAATTGATCATTATGTTATGAATATGGATATTTTTCTTACAAAAATGCATTGATTCAGTACACTTTGTTCTGGACTTTGTTTTCCCCCTGGAGCTGTGTGAAGATCAAAGACAAATTTTAATATAACTCCGACTTGATTCGTCTGAAAGAAGAAAGTCATATACACTTAGGATGACCTAAGGGTGAGTAATTTATGGACTAAATTTCATTTTGCGGTGAACTAACCCTTTAAGGTACAATTGTTGGACTTTTTCTGAGTGAACTGTGGAAATGTTCATTTGTGATTTCTTCTCAAAACCACATTTCTGATTAATCTTAGAATGCATCATAACTACAAAAGAAAATCTGATACATCATCCATATCTGTAAAGTTGCATCCCAAATCACATGACACTGAAGACATTTAATGACTAGTACAACACAGATGACAGAAGTAGACAAACAAGATCACTGGCATACTCTCTCCTCTGTCAACACAGTGCTATGCACTTAATTCAAGCATGACTTTTCACCCTTAAACAAGAATGATCAATGTCTAATTATAGCAAACCAGTTCAATAACAAATGATAACAAACAAAAACATTAAAGATATGCTATGATAAATAAATTTTTACAGTGTTTCTTTATGTAGTACATAATTTTAGCTGGTTTTCCTAATCCTTGGTCTTTTGATAAAACACACTACCCTCACTGAACAAGAGGGGAAGCTCCATCCCATTTTAACAGCATAGTGTCCTACAGTATAGTGTGCAAAGAGGCATCAACTCAAGTGTTTCTAAACAGAAAGACTGATAAATAGACCGAAAAAAGGAGGATGAGTTGTTTTCTGGAGGATGAGTTGTTTTCTGGTAAGCAAGTGCGACCAGACAAACAGTCGGCATGCAGATAATGAGAGGTCTAAGGAGCAAAGCACATCTCTGAAGCGCGTGTAAAATATCTCTGTGAGAATAATACACAGGGCTGGCATACTTTGCACTCACAAGAAACACTTGTGAATGCTGTCTGAAATTGCACATCAGACGGCCATCCAGAACTTAAAAGAAAAACAGTCAGTGCATGGTTAAATCCCTTTGACTCACTTCCAACACACCTACACTTTCAGACGGAAAGCTCTCAAGATCTTCTATATCTTTTAGTTTATGGATGACTCAATGTTTACAACAGGCTTTGACAACCGATGACTTTAAAAGACCACTGATCAAATGCCTCTGCAAACACTAGGCGTGACCGGGTCTAAACCGAACCTTAAGAGCCATGGAATGTTTTTTAGATTGGCTGTCACGAATAAAGAAGACATCAGTGTTCTCTGACATTAATCCATTTATGTCGGGCAATGAATAAAAATGACGTTGTAAATGGATGCTTTCCATGCCAATGTTTAACCAGGGTTAAATGATAATTAATATAGCACCATATCAAGTGATGGAACACCCACACTCCAGTGACTGAAAGCAACATCACAGTATCATAATCTCTAGCTGCCACATATAATATATATCTGCTGGTGAAGTACACAAATGTTGTTCTTTTTAGGTTAATTCTGTAGTCTAGACACCTAATCCAGTCAGACCTGTCTCTCTTCTCGCAGTGGGGAGACAGAAAACTGAGGATCAGGGAGTGTTCATTTTGGCATGTTGATTTGTTGTGTTCCTGTCACGCGGGCTATGATAAACTAGTGTGTTTTTTCTCTCATACACTCTGCTTCATGGAGAAGCCATGTTGACACTTGTCTGAAACTAACCAATGTTTTGAATGGAATGCATGAATTTAGAGAGAGATAGAGATAAACAGAAAAATGCGCGTGCACGCGTGTGTGTGTGTGTGTACACATTCTTTGGAGCTTAAAAGTTCACTAGTAATTAAGGGTACCTGTGTCAAATGTCTGATGACATCATTCGGTGGTGCTTGTGGATGCTCTCTGAAACATTAATTGTACAAACAGACACACCCACACACACACGTACACACATACACACACACAGGACAATGTATTTTACTATGATCTGCATTGCAATGGTAACATTTCTTAACATTCAGTGATTCATCCGCTTCAGGATGCTGTAACAAATAGATTGAGTTAATATTTGAAGATGTTGTACAGTTTAATTACAAAGAAACACCATGAGAGCTGTTATTCAAGTAAACACAACCACTTACTGACTAAAACCTGGTTGCAAAGACAGGGAGAACAGAAGGACTATAAATATACAAGCGACTAATGATCTAAACTACACTGAATGAACACTGAACACTAAAACAGTACGGATGATAACCAAACCTCTGGAGACAGCAATTATAGGTCAAAATCTGTCCAAACTTTTCTTAACACTTTTCTTAACCATTAAAAATCACAGTCCGTAGTTCAGGGGGCCTCGAAAAGGTTTATAATGCTTCAAGACAAAACAAACATTTAAATAACTTGTTCCCATGATCTTGGAAAACCTGAATACACGAAGTAGCCTAATTTTTAGAGTGTGATTTCTAAACCTGAAAAAGGCTTTTTTTTTTTTTAGGAATTCATATAGAATTTTTCTAAATATGCATTTTATTTTTACTTACACCAAAACTCTAAAATATTATGTCAGGTATTAATTATGTGAGATTTTTTTTTTTTTTTTTTTTTTTTTTTACCAATTCCTATCTTTAAATCAGAAGTAACTGGAAAAATCCTGCAGATTCATTGATTAAAAAGTGTTGGAAATTCCTTATTTCTTAGAAAAAAATAAAGTCATACAGGTTTGAACTGACAAGATGGTGAGCAAATGATGACAGGACTGACATTTTTGGGTGAACTATTTATTTAAGATTTGCCAGATAAGTTACTTTTTTTCTGTCTGTGTAAATCACCCAGTCTTAAGTAAACTGTCATGTTTTATGAATAATACTTATGAATAGGCCCAGGCACAATACACCCGAGCACAGGAAAGAGCCTATATAAATATGAAACGTATTATTATGACAAAGTAGGGTCAGATAGATGCACTTGGATTTTCCACTCATTTTCACCCTCATTGTGAAGGATAATCTCCGTGCCAAGGAGGAACATCGGGACAGTTATTCAGCATTGCTAATCTCCTAATCTGCATCTGATGGCGGGAGGTTCTTTTATAGTCGGCACACCTCTGAAAGGATGACTTGTTTGCCACTCTGTGGTTTTGAAAAACATATTTCATTACACAGGATCAGCCGCCAACAATGGAGCGCTATTATACAGGTAACAGTGTGTGTGTGCATATTTGTGTACGTGTGTGTGTGTACACATAGGTTGGCAGCCGGGCCGAATCCTCAAACCGCTAACACTCAAAGTACCATCACAGCTGCAAGTTAATGCAATAACAACAAACACTCCACCCTCAGAACCACCAGCGTCACACAAGCTCTCTCTCTCTTCCAGATAACACAACACAAGCGACAGCTCTGTCAGGCTCTTGAGAACCAGTTTCTGTGTACTCTGTGTGCAGCATAACAATAATCAGAGACATAAGAGCAATACAGCAGCTCAGTAAAAACGAGTTTGATCGTTTAGATGCCTTAACAGAATGATCTACCGCATCAAAGTCCAAACCTCAGAACTTACTTCAGAAACTGACAGCCTCAGAGTACATGCAGGGGCATAGCTCAGAGAGATAATGTGGAACAAGTCTATGAAGAGCTGCTATGCTCAACATTTGTAACTAAAAGTTTTTGGAATTTTAAGGGGGTTGTTGCAACTGGGCTTTGGTCCCGACCAAAGTCTGGAACAGCATCTTTAAAAGGAGGCAGGAACCAGATTTTGAAAAATATTTAATATTTCTGTAACAAAACTACCAGTGTTATTCCATAAATCTAATCAGGTGTAAAAACACATCTCCCTTTCTTTCTCTGCACACGGCTATCACGTTACTACAATAAATGTTGTGTATTTTCTGCACTGCAACCCATGAGGTCTGGAAGGTTTGGAACATGCAGTCGATTCATATTACTATCATCTAACTCAACATTATTGGAGAGGGGGGGGGGGCAGTGCCATGTTTTGCATATACAACATTTCATGTGTAAATTTATCACATTATTTTCTGTACTCAAAATATTGATTAATTTAGTCAGATTGTAAAGACTGGCAATCATTCCAATAAAGTAATAAAATAAAAATATGTTTGTGTGTGTTTAATTTTAGTTTAAATTAACCCTGAAAACCCTGAAAAAACACACAAGATAAGATCAAACAAGCAGTCACAGAGGGAAAAAAAATTAACTATTTTAAAAATAAAATAAAGAACAAACAGAAAGTTATCTAAACACAAAATGAAATAAAAAAGCCTAATGTTGACTCAGAGAGAGACAGAGAGAGAAGGGTGGGGACACGCGTCTATAATGTCTCTGTTAAGGACAATAACAGCACTAAACACACCTCACACATACCTGGCATTGTTCCTGACACAGAAGACAAAGGAACATTATACTCAGCTGTCTTGTAATTAGAAATGCACCTTTCTCTCTCTTTCTCTCTCTCTCTCTCTCTCTTTAAGAAAAGCATTACGTGGCCAATTTGGGCCCATAAATCACAAAAAAAGTACTCAAAACACACACACATTCTGAGGACAGTGCAACATTCTGGAACCCAGTGCATGTGTGTGTTCAAAGCTAATGTTTTGATGTGTGAGTGCTAGAGATAGAGCACATATCTATGGTCTCATCACACCTGGTTCTTGTGAATGTGTATGTCTGCTGCTGTCTCGGCATATATGTGCTTTTTAACTCTACATAGCTCTCAGCCGGACTCAGGCAGCTGCAGGTGTCTGTGTGTCACAGCAGGTTTTTCTCAAGTACTGCTGTCTGTCTCAGCAGAGTGACAGCAGGCAGAAGCTCACTCACACACTGATGAGGAGATAAACTCACAATGACGAGTACAACAGCCACATGCTCCAGATAAGAAGGCAGTGGAGTCATGCTTCAGTGTTATGGGGGAACTCAATGTGTTTACTGGTTGCAGCTATGAACATGCACCTTTGCAGAGACACAAAATACAATGTGTGCTTATCTCAGTTCTAACACAATCTATAAGCAGAAATACAGATGTCCATGGGATGTAACCGATAGGTCATGACCCCTCGTCATGGCTGACTCGTCACCAGACTAGTGGACACAGACGAGTAGGAGGAAGCAGTAACACGCTAAATCATCACCTTTTGGTGATAATGTCCACCTCTCCCATAATGACTAAAGTAATGGCTGGGTAAACGAGATACAGTAGTGCAAAGATTCTTCATCTGTCAGTGTCAATTTGTTTTAAACCTGCGAGAAAACATAAGAAGATATTTTGAACTGTTGTGATTCATATAATGAGAGTCAGTGGAGTCTAAAACAATATTTTTTTTAAATAAAAGTTAAACGTTTTGTTTACTGCGCCTTTAGTGTCTGATGCTAATATCATGTGCTTCTGTTCACTAGTGCAAGCTAACTGTAAATTTATGTGATAGAGTCTTATAAAAAGTAAGACTTCAGAAGAAAAATAAGTGAACATTTACTGCTGAGTTTTTCTAATGGTTTTTGCTTTACTGCGTGAACAGTCCCAATTTCATCTACTGAGCCACATATTAAAGATGCCAGTGTTCTGTTGATTTGTGCAACCCTGTCAGATTTTGCTACCTCCCATCAAAACAGTGGGTAGTTCAATTCAACAAAAAAAAATACTAACGATAAAATTATGGTTTATTAACATCTACACCTACCACAACCCTAAACCTAACTGTAATGAGTGGAGAGGGGCCGAGAGCCGTGGGAACAGAGCGAGGCCGGTGGAGTGATTTGGAAATGAGCGACTGCGCCACTCACCGGTCTCGGGTCCCGCGGAGGAGATCAGAAGGATAAAAGGGGAGCTACGACAGTGAAGGAGGAGAGAGGACCAGGCCTGGGCTTTATTTTGTGTTTTGTTTTGTTTTGTGCGCAACAGTCGTCCGTGAGGGGCTGTTGCGCTGTTTTGTGTTTATTTTGTTATTAAAGTTTTTATTGGAATGTTCGCCGGTTCCTACCTCCTCCTTCCTGTGATTATGAAGTTATGTTGTTACATTACCCTTACAGTAATGCAAATACAGTAATTATGTGTTATATTTGTGGTTGGAGCTAGAAGGGTTACAGCTACAGGAAATCAACAATAAATATTTTTTCTACCTATTAGATTGTGTTTTATTAACGTCTACACCTGTCCTAAGCCTAAACTTAACCTTAAAGTAATGCAGATACATTAAATATTGTTGTTCAGCATGAGAAAAAGGATGCAGTTTTGATGCGCATGCGCAGTAAACCCTGGTAGGAAAATCTGACGGGTAGGATAAAATGTCAGGACACCTTGTTAGCTATTTTCCTAACTTCTCCCAGATTTAGCTGCCGATTTAGCCTGCCACCTCTCTCCAAAACGCCGCCCTTCAAGATATGTCAACAAACACATACAAAATGACTGGCAAACAGACAACACATTAAATTCCTCTAAAGTCACTAAATAGCATTCTGCTGCACTTTTTGATGCCTTTCACAGACAAAGATGTGATATACCGTATCTCAGGACACCAATTTATGTGATATAATTTAAAATAGTATTTCCATAAATTAATTTTAGTTAGTTACATCCTTAGTTTACACTTACTCTGTAAAAATGAAGAAAAAAAATACATTCAGTAGTTCTTTAGATAGCATTAGCATCGCTGTTCTTTGTGTAGTTTAAGAACCATTACCACAGTGTCAGATGCTGTCAGCTCTAACTACTTGAGCGTCACTACTCTGGATTTCCTCTGTCATCAAAATGTTCCTCTTACGCTCATTTTTGTCCGTCTTTCAGCTTCAGCCCATTTTTTGTAACAGTTACAGTACAGTACAGTGCAGGTACTGATTCTCCTATTGTCTTAAAGCACAGTAATAAGTATGTTCTGTTGTTTAATTTCAAACTACACTACACTATAGCATATCTAATGAGGGAGCCAACGAGTGTGAGGATTTGCATTGTTCAATTAAATAATGCAGATAATTTAATTTAAGCAAAGCAACATTTCATGTCAGTTTGATGACATTTCACAAAACAATTTATGTCTGAATATGTATAACTTTTTAAAATAGCACAAATCTACTGAATGCACCTTTACTGTACCTTAACCTAGCTGCATTGTAACACCAATAAAAGTTACTTTTAAGGGTCAGATTAGGAAGAAAAACTCCCTACAGTATAGAACAAAAGCACTCCCATTAGCTGTAGCAGGCATTATATCTGGGGAGACACATATTTCTAGGTTCTTGGAAACACATGGATTAATGCGGCCTCTACATAATCTTTTCCATTTGTATGTCTAAACCAAACTACTTGTGCACTTGACAGAGAACTAAATTGGAGAAATGTTAAATGACAAGAAAGTGTTTTTTGGCAGGCACCGAGTGACCTGACAGAAAGGATAGAATGGAGAAGAGTGGAGAGGAGCCCGAGAAATCACATACTTTCAGGAAAGAGGAAGAGCAAAAAAGGAGGGATCAAATTCAGTCGTGGGAAAGCCCAAAACAAAACCTCAACACTAACTCTGCAAACACGAAAAGCAAAAGTATGTTTCAGATTCTCTCATGGTTCCAGCCTGAATACATTTCTGGACATGGATGCAATTTCCAGAGGCTCTTGTCCTAGAGACCCTTATTTATGAGAGGGAGTGAACAGGGAGAGGAGAAGAGCAGCATCATGACATTCAGAAATTGCCATCTCCTGCTGAAAGAGACTAGTGTGAGAGAAGCTAAAGTTTCTTTTCTTTGGACGTTTAATGCACAGCTCACATCCAAACCCCACTCTCTCCTTCTCTTCTCTTCTTTTAGCTCTTATCTACAGTAATTGCTCTCATAGGTGAGTGGACACAAGGTCTAGTGTGTATCATTGTGTGTGGGGAATGTGATGTTTTGGGATTGGGAGGACAGAGGTGGGAGCAGATGGGTTCTTGTGCAGCTCTGGATCATGTGCATGTGCGTGTGCGTATGTGGGGGAGCAGTGTTATGGGATTTGGTTGACTCTGGCCGATTATGGTTGCTTTGTTTTGGCTGAATAGCAGCATTTTTGGAGGTTAACATGTGATTCCCCACAATAGTAGCTTTGCTAGATGCCAACTATAGAGGTTCCATCAGCCATTATAGAAATATATAAAACCCAAACTACTCTTGATTTAAAGGTTAACAGCATCCACATATACACACAAACCCTCGGGTGTAGTAAATGGACTAAAAATTGACTGAATGATGACAGAACCATATTCCACACAAACAATGATAATTATTTGGCCTGATAGCATGTCAGATTCATATATTTACTTATTAGGACACACACACACACACACACACACACTCCATGTGTTACTGCTTTACATATGATATTTCCTGGGGGCTGGAAGACAAATGTTCTAAATGGAAGAGTAATATGAAGGTCTAGTGGAGTATTAATTCAGCAGTCATTCATCATACAGGCAGCCTGGTCTTGTCTTGGCTCCATGGGCCTTCACAAGCTCATAATCCTAACAACAGGCCACAAAAGCTCAGTTCTACACAATTTCTACACAAACACACACACACACACACACACACACACACAGAGAAAAGACACACACACACACACACACACACACACATCTAAATGAGTAAACTAAATGAATCATTGCACGATAGTCCAAAGTTAGTCAACACTTTAAAGGGGTCACATGATGCGATTTAAATTTTTCCTTTCTCTTTGGAGTGTTAGAAACTCTTGGTGCATAAAAGAGATCTGTAAAGTTGCAAAGACTAAACTCTCAAATCCATAGATATATTCTTTATAAAATTTAAGACTTTGTTTAAACACTGCCCCACATGTCTACATCACAATGTGGAAAGATTTGCATAGCGCCGCCCAAATGTTTATGCAAACAAAGACGGTGTAACTTTTATTCTCACTGTAGACACTGTGTTTTGGTGTGAAAGTGAAACTACTTTGTTTGGTCTTCAGAAGAAGATGATATCCTCTTCGTCACTTCACATTTGGGGGTTCGGTGCCTTACTCATGCACTCAAAAAAATTATTTTTCAGTTTTGTTCACTTTACCTGATCAAGCATTGGTTGGTTACCGTTGGTTTAACATAAAGTTTTCATGTTTCAATCAAGTATCTCAAAATAAGTTTTACACTTCCCATCATGCTTTGCACAGGACTGGATATGGGGAGATAAAATGTTGAAATAAAGTGTTATTTTATGCAGTTTTTAGTAAAATGTGATAATAAGGAGACTTTTTCATGTCTAATGCTCTATTATGAGGGCATTTTAAAAGACTTTATATTGGTGTATTTTGTGCGAGTTACCATTGTGGTGAAGTGTGGAGCTTGTGGTTGGATTGAGGACCTGCCAAGTTACCTAAAATTATAATGTTGGTATTTTTATCTAGTAGGCAGGACAAAAATGTATATTGTTGACATGGCTTTGTTAGATATATTAGACATGACACAATTAAATGTAGTTAACAGGGCGTTTTATTTGTTAGACCTAGTTAACCTGAAAAGATTTTCTCTTTTAGGGATGGCAAAACTTTATCTAGTAGGAATAACAGATTTTTTTTAGAAGTCTTGACTAAATGAATTCAAGTTCATACAACAAGATTACAACAAATCATATCAAACAAATTAGATCTTGTTGGAACAATGTAATTCAATTTCGTGGAAAACCTTTCCTTAATTTAATTAAGTTCGTTCAACAAATTTTTTTTTGAGTGTGCTCACCTCAGTCGTTGTATTGATGGTGGGAGAGATCGCTGTACATTCAAAGAATGGATCTCATCATTTGTGATGCTTTGCCAGGCCTTTACTGCAGCTGACTTCAGTTGTTGTTTGTTTTTGTGGGTCTTTAGTTTTGTCTTCAACGAGTGAAATGCATGCTCAATTGGGTTGAAATCAGGAGACTGGCTTGTACTATGAAGTGCCACCGAACAAACTTGTAGCTGTATTCGACTGTATATGGGCAGACAGTATATCCCTGTACATTTCCGAATTCATCCAGCTTCTTCTGTCCTCTGTCACATGATCAATAAACACCAGTGCCACTGAAGCCATGCATGCTCATGCCATCACATTGCTCCACCATGTTTCACAGATGATGTTGTATGCTTTGGATCGTGAGCTTTTCTAAGCCTTTCGTAAACGTCATTCTGGTACAGGTTGATCTTTATTTCAGCCGTCCAAAGAATGCTGTTCCAGAACTGTATTTGCTCTGGTGAAGTCTTCTCTTGATTGTAGGCTTTGTCAGAGACACACCTCCCTCCTGGAGAGTGTCCTTCACTTGAAGGGTGAAAATGTTGTTCCTTACCATGGAGAGGATTGTCCAATGCACGTCCTGATTTTGCCAAGTCCGATGTGTTCCTAGGACAACATATTTTGTTGACCCTGGAACAACATTTTACTCCAAAAATATATTCTTAACCATATCCCTACACCTAAACCTAACCTTAACCATGAGTAATCCCTAAAATCAGAGGAAATGATAGATGAATGACACTGATGTGCAAGCACCAAACACTGATTTTAAGCATAAACTTCACAAAATCTATAAACTGGTTCTTCAAATCTGATTGGTTAATCACAATGTTGTTCCAGGGTCAACAACGATGTTGTCCCAGGAACATGTCTCACTTGGTAAAATCAGGTTAGGCTTGTCCAATCATCCACAACCATTGTCCACTGTGGATGTTAAGGCCTTTTTATGTTGCTGAGCTAACCAGTGCATTCCTTTTTCTCAAAATGTACGAAACTGTTGATTTGGCCACTCTGGATGTTCCTGCTATCTATCTGATTGATTTGTTTTGTGTTTGAAACCTAAAAAATTGTCTGTTTCTCTTGCAAGAAGATATGGGGTATGTGCCTGTATGATGGGGTTCACACTAACAGCTTTCAAATGCAAATGGCACACTCAGAATCAACTCCAGCTTAACTGATGTAGAAATATGAAGGAATAGCCCACGCATGTCCATGAAACAGCTTTTGAGTCCAGTTACTTATGGTTTCTTGAAAAAAGGGGGAAGGTATATATTAAAAAGCTGTAATTCCTTAACTTTTCCTCCAATTGTACATAATACCCTCAAATTAAAGCTCAGAGTATGCACTTTAAGCCCATATTATATAACTGTAACTTGAATATGTTTTGGTCAGCAGCAAAAATAATAAAAATGTGCCTGTGTCCAAATATATACGACCTAACTACACACACACACACACACACACACACACAGATATATCTCTATATACTAAACTTTTGTATAGCTGTGTTTAACCAGTTTCATGAATTGTTTCAAGGTTTACATTTTGTTGAAAAGTCTATAATGGACTATTTAATATCATATATATCATACAAATATACTAATTATCGTCAAACATACTGAACACTACATTTATATCTTTTTGAAGCCAATTTCAACAAATGATTAATTAGCATTTAAAATGGGAATGCTGCTGGTCAGTTTCCTGTAAACGAACTGTATACTGTATGCTGATAGAGAACCAGAAGAAAATTGGTTTGAAAATGTGTCATTTTGCACTTAAAAATAAGTAGCCTATACGTGAATTAATAAGTACATTTAAACAATAGCAATTCCATTTGTCACTGTTCTTAATAACCTAAAAACTGTCTGGATTGCACAAGTCCCATGTTTTGGTGGTCGGGTGCCATGGAGAGAGAACTGAACATCACACACTATCATAAGGTGTGTGTGTGTGTGTGTGTGTGTGCAGGCAGGAATGTGAGAGATTTAAGGGGGTTGAGTGTTTAGGAGGTTGTAGAGGAGTGGCATAAGACCCACACACCCTGAGATGAGCCAACCAGCAGGGTTAGCTGAGGAGAACCAACCAACTCCATCAATCACACGAACATGAACAACACACTACAATCACTGTCAGGGAGAAAATACACATGGAAAAGAGCGAAGATGAGAGAGCACGGGTGTCAGAGAGATGTTCTTTAACATGTGTTTGTGTTTGCTCTGTGTTTGTGGTATTATTATGTTGACAGTGAGAGATGGGGGATTATGGGAGTTTTCCTTCTCAAACTTCATAAATCAAGGAGAATAAGACATGGCATCACACTGCCAACCAAAGCCCTAAACCGTAATCTTACACATGCACGCCACATAAACACACACACAACAGGGTGAATGAGTGCTAAGTGATAGAGCGATCAGTCTCACTATTGCACTCTCTCACACGTGAACATTCAAACAGCCACAATCACTCCTCCTCGGATCCTATTTGTCCCTAAATACACAAACATCCAAGATGTGATCTCACAGCAGCAACAAGACTAGCTTCAGAAAGTCTGAGCCTATTGTCTTCTTAATCCCCTAAATCTGCCGTGCAGCAGCCAGTCAGACCTGATCTTTGTGTCTGGACGGATTCCAGTTTCAGACATAAACTGGAAACTCCATATGAATCAGCAAATTACATGACAATATTACCTCAATGAGTAGTCATCTGCACTGATTGGACAGAGGGCTGGTCGACAAGAAACCTTATTAGTGTGCAAGTATAATCAGCCTGTTTTTGAGGCAAAAGAAGTATCTTATTTATCTTATTCTGGACGTTATTTTAAAGGTTTTAAAAAAGTATAATGTAATGTATAATGTAATCTCAATGTTAATCTTAACAAGCAGTGTTGGGGAAAGTTAATTTTGAAAGTAATGCATTACAATATTACATTAATCTCTAAAAAAGTAACTAATTACGTTACTTAGTTACTTTTTTATGGAAAGTAATGTGTTATGTTACTTTTTAGTTACTTTTTCAAATTTGGGCCCGGCTTGCTTGTTTTTGTTTATATATATACAAATTTTACAATTGTAAAAGCCTTTCACACCAAAAGTGAAATGAATACACCTCAGGCTGAAAGAAATGTAAATTCATGTCTGTAGAGCAGCTCAAACTAATTGCATGAAGAATATTACACAGGATAAGAAAGTTCAACACTATTCAGCAATAACAAAAATGAAACACAAATGTGCAATGTTTCATTTTGGTTACACTGTATAATAACTTTCATTAATAAATAATTAACAAACATTATATATTGCTTAATGCATCATTAGTTAACATATATTTAAAGAGTTAGAAACCTGGGGTAATGTGTTTGTTAATGTTTACAAATAAACTTATTAAACATTATTATATTGTTTAACAAATCATTATTTCATGTAATTTTAAAATGCTTGCAAATGTCAATAAACTTTCAATTCCATATGATCAAGCTCTTTTTAACAGATGTTATAAAATGATTGAAAGCTTGTATTAATGCACAACACTTCTGCTGCTATTGAGGTGTGATATTGGTAAGTTTAGGGACAGGTTTGGTGGTATGGGTTGGTTTAAGGGTTGTTTTAGGTGTCAGTAATGTACAGTGGTCAATTTGATTACTATAAGTGAACACTGTTCAATCTGTAAATATTATATTGTTTTGATTAATTAACATGTATAAATTGATTTGTTTTCAGCTGTTTATGTATGATTCAAGTAATGTCCTGTTTAATGATATACAGAAGGGTACTATACTGCTATGAGTGTTGAGGCAATAAAAGCATATTTTTGCACCAAAATTACAATCTGTCAGTCTTTAGCAACCATTTAGCTTAACTTAACCAGCCACCCTTTACACAAACCTTGTTACAGTAGCTAAAATTCCAATATCCATGAAAATATTAATGATTAGTAATCATTTTTAAACATTTACAAATGATGAATAGTCTCAACTTTAGACTGAACAAATGATTAATAAATGATTAGTAAAGATGTGTGAATAGGGTAAATTCAAGTCTTTTGGGGACACTTTTTGCCATTGAGATGACGGCTCATAAGCTCATGAAGGTACAAATGATTAATAAGCGTTTGTAAACATTTGCAAATGATGAACAGTTTCCACTTTAGATTGGATACTGCACAAAAATAATAATAATCAATGATTAATAAATTATTTGTAAAGATGTGTGAATAGAGGTCTACACAACAAACAAAGACCAACAAACAAAGATCATATAAGCTGAAAGTTTACTGACATTTGTAAGCATTTCAATTGACATTAAATAAACACGTTAATCATTAGGTTATGTTTAGTAAGTTCATTAGTAAACATTAACAAGAACATTATCTTAAATTTCTAGCTTCTCATTATGGTGAGGGTGATTTGACCAAGTACAACATGTTCCTAGATCAGCATACTTGTTGATCCTGGAACAACATTCCAATCAGCCAATCAGAATTGAGAACTAACTTTTCAGGAAATATCTGTTTTAGGCTTACGATCAGGGTTAGTGTGACGATTGGAAGATCTAATTTTAGGAAACACAAGGAGAGGGTAGATCCAAATGCAAGGTATGTTTTAATAACAAAAAGGGTAAATACAAAATAAACAGTCCAGGAAGACAAACTAAACAAAACAAAAGAAGGAACCGGATGAAACGGTACGGGAACTCGGAAAAACAAGAAGGTAAGGGGTCTCAGGGGTCTAAGTCTCGGGAGACGAGAAACATCGATACACAAAGGGTGCGGACTCCATAAAAACAACAGAGAAGGACAGCTATATATAAGGAGACTAATGACAAAGGATAGGCAGCACCTGTGTGATTTAATTGGAGTGCAATTACTGTGAAGACAGGACCAGACTAGAGGAATTAAAGTGCCTATGGTGAAGTGCCTAAGGAGAAGTGAGCTAACTAGGGAACACCCAGGAAAACAGAGACTGACAGCGTGACAGTTAGGTGCTTCTACACCCTTGTTTATCAGCTATCATTTCCCACTGATTTTAGGAATAAATTATGGGTATTGTTAGGTTTAGGAGTAGGGATTGGTTTAAGTCTATATTTTTGGACAATAATGTTGATCCAGGATCATCCAAAGATGTTGATCCAGGAACATGTCTTACTTGGCAAAATCATGGCGACCTTGAAGATATATTAGAATCATGTAAGTAAGCATCATGTTCACACAGCATGCACAACGCCTCTGTGCTTACTTCTAATTTCTTTCCACATTGCAAAACGAGAGCTGTCAGTTAATACTTGGAAAACAAAATAACTGCCATTAATTATTTGGAAAAGTCACTCAAATATCTCCTTTTAATTAAAGGTGCCATATAATGCATTGATACAATATGTGAGTGTGAATATAAGGTTTTATCTCAAAATACCCCACAGATAATCATTTATAGCTTGTTGGAATTGCAACTTTTGGGGTATTTGTGTTTGTCCCTTTGCTGCGCAGTTGGAGCTTCAAGAGCTCATGCTCGCGGGCATACCGGTGCTATGGTTTAACTGGTGGTGACTGTGTTACTGACTTCACATGGCTTCCAAATGCAATTTTTAACTACCACATTCCTACTCATGATCATTCTGGTATCGCGTGAAGGCAGCATTAGTGAAAACAGCCAGAGACAATGGTAGCTTCAGCAACCTTAGCTTTACAGAGAGCCAAGAAGATCTTTTGGAAGACCAAATATGATGCATGATGCTTACTTTGTCTGTAGTCTGGATGTTTGCACACAAAGCATTGGTATCGATCTCTTTCAGAAGCAATCTTTGCATAACTCCAGAGCTCGATTAACTCCAGTGCATAGATTTAGTTTGCGTATTTCATTTCATTCTCTGCACTAGTGTTAAATGCTACAGGTTTTGACAGCGTTGCTACAGTTTCGGCAGGGCCATGATAATGGAGCGAGGCAGTTGGAGTGATTTGGAAATGAGCGACATCTGCGCCACTCACCAGTCTCGAGTCCCATGGAGGAGCTCCAGAAGTATTAAGAGGAGGAGTTACGACAAAGAAGAATGAGAGAGGACAAGGCCTGGACTTTATTTTGTGTTTGGTTTTTGCTTGTGTGTGGCAGTCGTCCGTGGGGGCTGTTGCGCTGTTTTGTGTTTATTTTATCATTAAAGTTTTGATTTAAATGTCCGTCGGTTCCTACCTCCTTCTTCCTGTGATTGTGAAGTTTATATAGTGTTACACTGCTACCGAAAACCAGGAGGAAGGAGGGACGTGCTGACGAAGATCCCTCGCTGTTCTGGTGAATCCGCAGTGCCATCAAGCAGGGCGAAGGAATCTGCCACTGTGGACACTGTGGACGAGTTGGTTGGCTGGAGTTAGTTGCCAGGGGGATGGACGAACTCACTGCCGGCCGCCCGGGAAGGAGAGAGATGGCTGCTGTCCATGAGGGAGCTGAGGAGTTGACGCCATTTGTCAGGAGGCTGGAACCTGCTGCCGTCCACATAATGGGGAGGAGGAGGGAACCGGGGGACTCCTGCCGGCTGCCCAAACACGGAGGAGCCGTTGCCATCCACTGGGCGGCAGAGGAGTGTCGTGCCATCCAACGAGGGCCATCCAGTTGCACCGCCAGGCACCGTGGAAGAGTTCACCGAGCTGGTGGAGGGCCGAGCTGTAGTGTGTTTGGGAATCGGAACTTATTATTTTTTCTCTTCTCTCCCCTCTCTGTCGCTCCTCATCCTTCCGTCTACTTTTCTTTTGGCTCGTCTGTCTGTCTTTACCCCCCTAACCAAATATCATATCTTGTCAGCAAGACTTGTGTGGGCTTTTTTGATTACTGCCAGTTTAAGTGCTGGCGATGCAATGTTGCCAGTTATTGCTATTAAAATAAACAAAAACCTATAAATAAATAAAATAAAGCGAAATTTTTTCAAATCTTTTGGAGATCAGATGAGATGAAGATATCGCTGACCATAAACCGAAATTAAGTGGAAAAGACAAGTCAAAAAACGCTTATAATAGCTGGATCTGGCATCTGCATCCGCGCTCTCGCTCACAACTCTCTGAAGACTCTTTCTCCTCGGCAGAGTCTCACAGCGATCATTTTCTTATCACGGATGCTAAACATTCTGAATAAAACTGAATTATACATGCAGACATTCAATATGAGGAGTTTAACAGCAAATTATTCATTGAGAGAACAAATTTTATTTTTGAACATGAAAGTTTTACCAAGGTCCAGACCCCGGTGACCTCATTGCTGGCTAAGGCCTGCCTCCAGCAGCTACACCAAGAGAACAGTAATGGCAGACCGCAGCTTCTCACTCAGGGCTGTGTATATGCTAATGATACAGAGAACATCACAAACGGGCAGGACTTTCACCGACTATGTCATCATAGTAGTGAGAAAACTGGTACTGCTAGTGTGAAGAGATTTTTGGAATATAAAACAATGAGTGGGTGTATTTTTACCATTATAGATTGGTTGTCTGGTTGACACATTGAGGCTACACAACTGTGTTCAAACATGCACTGATTTTTGCATTCTGTGGCACCTTTAAAAAAGTGATGTGTTACTTTACTAGTTACTTAAAACAAAAAGTAATCGAATTACGCAAATGGTCTGAATTTTTTGAGACATGCACCCCAAAAAAATAAAAAATAAATGCTTGATATTACAACGTGCACACTTTATACGCATTGGCTTCACTCACCACTGATCTGTAGTATGTTCAGTAAAACCCTGATGAACAAAAACTAGAAAATATGCAACAACTATTATTCAGATTTGTTATTATTCATTTTAAAGCTATTATTCCAAATGTTATTCAGCTTCAGGGACATCTCTACTGGAAATAGTTTTCTCTGTGCATGTGTGCTCTGCACACCACAGAAAATTCTTCACATGTCATGTTACATCTGTGACAGACTGGCTGTGAGCCTATTGCCCTTTTGAAGAATTATGATCTGTCTTTTATTTCTATTAACCACCGCCCAAAACCCATGGCTGTTTCTTTCTCTTTCTGTCTCTCTTTTTTTCTGTTCTGGTTTCCGCTCTGGTCTCAGCTGGTTGGTGGTGATAGCATCTCCCAGGCTCTTGACTTCTTCCTCTAAAGCCAACGCACTTAAAGAGTCTCTGTCTGGACGGTTAGCGGCTGGTGACCAGAGACTCATCTCAGCACTCCAGACAGGCACTGATGAAGAAGGAAAAGAGGATTGGAGGGGGGGGGGATGGTGTTACAACACAATAATTCACTATGTATTACTGACTAAATGTCTTTGAGTGTGTGCCAGAGGGAATTATTTAGTCTTATTAGCTCTATCAAGGGTGATGGCACAAGGTCAGCTGCTTTATACGTTTCCCCTCTTCTCCAGTTTAATCTCTTTGTCATTTGTCTGTCTGTCTGTAAGTTTCAGTTTCAGCTCTGTCGGCTTTTACGGAACAAGACTCTGGCTTCAGTGGTATATCAGGCTCTGATTCGTCAAGATTCAATTTGATTTCAAGATGAGTTCAGTTTCCTTTAGTTAACTTTACTCTTAAGAAATTTGACGTAATGAAAAGTGCAAAATTAAATATTCTAACATATCACAATTTAAACAAGCACTTTCTTTAAACAAAACAAAACAATAAACATCTTCTGAATTATTATTATTTTTTTTTTTTACATTTTGCATCTAATTTAGTGATGTGCTTTTGTGTGTGTGTGTGTGTGTGTGTGTGTGTGTGTGTGTGTGTGTGTGTGTGTGTGTGTGTCTGTCTGGTTGTACTGGCATGCAGCAGAATTTCTCAGCATGTTGTCCTGGCCGGCTTGGTGGACATTGACCACGGCTGCTAAGGATAAACTCCCACTCGACAGCAGAAGGACAAACACACTCTATTTTTCTTGGTTAGATGTAAACTCTGCATATTATGCCTCTTGTGTTAATGACTGAAAACATGAGCTCTCTTGGTCCTGTCTGAGGTTGACCAGTACTGAAAAGTACACACAGAAATCACACTTCTAGGCATGTACTCATATTGTCACACGCACACACACACAGTCCAACAATGCAGACTGAACGCGATTGCCTTCATTAAACAAAAATGTATGTCGACGCAGAGACTGTGTAAAGCTAAAAGAACGGCTTTGTCCCTAACCCACCGACACAGAAATATGTATATATTCTGAAATATGATTTTATATATATAACTTGTGCCTAAGAAAAAAGAAAAAAAAATACTTAGACGGCACAATACTGCCTTGGTTACAATGGCAATGACAGAGTAGAGAGTTATTCTGAAAACTAAACAGGCTCCATGTGAAATCACAGGTTTGGAGTGGTATGTCATCACATTGAAAAATTGGCTGACTCACTAGAGAGTCTCATATTCTGGCCTTTTATTTTGCTGTGCTCATTCGGGCACCGCTGAGGGCCTTGTCTGGCTCACAACTCCAACCTGAGCAGTGCGAAAGTCTACTCGGAGCATAATCGGTGTGTGAACAGAGGACTAAGCCTTAGCCAGTGTTGATCAAGCAACTTGGCCTCTTGGAGAATTGTCCTCACAAACAAAGGTTTTAAACTCTGTTTTGATATTTGCAACTTGGGACTTAATGTTTGGACTTTGGACCCCGTTGTTCCAAGCCCCCTTTTTGGGCTGTGCTTATTGTTATATAAGCTACATTTGAAGTTTACAGAATGAGCAGTCTGTTCTTGGACTGAATAGCGTCTTTATGCACTTATGTAATGACTGGACAGCTTGAACAGCACAGACTAGGGAGAAAAAAAAGGAATCATGGGTTGGGGTTGAGAGGGGTGGAGGTCGAGGGGTCACAGGCTGATACGAGTTCAGCTAAAGATGACCTTGTGTGCAGGTGAGGTCTATATGACCCTTAAAGCACACACTACCTTATCTGTGAACTTTGCACAGCACTGCGGAGTTTATGGAAAAGAGAAGGAGCAGAAAAAAAGAAAAAAAACAGAGAGAATGAATGAGAGGAATGTGATGTGAATAACAGTTGTACGTGAAAGTATTGTCTGAAGGAGAGTGATTTTCAAAGTGGAAGCAAGTGGTTTGGGTGCTTATGTTGAGTTTGTTCATCGTTAGTGATGTTTGCTCTGAAGGCGGTCCAGTAATGGGTATTAAAAGGTTGTTTGAAACATCCTGGAGCAGGAGGAAAGTGTCTATATGCTGGGTTGATCTCACACAATGGACCCAAGTGACTGAGGACTCACCTTCACCCAAACACCTGTGTGAAAACATACCACCACACCCTAGAGACAGAAGACAGGCAAACACTGAACATAGCCTACATTGCTAGCAGTGGGTTAGACAGCTTTACATTGCTCGAAGGTATGAAAAATGGTAATCCAAAAAAAAAAAAAAAAAAAAAAAGAAAAGAAAAAGTGCTTAAAAAAAAGCTAATCAATTGTAAATATTTTTTTTTAAAGAAAAGGTTGCAATGCTTTAGCACTTGGCTAGTTAGTGAGGTTGTCTAGTTTTAGATTAATTTATTCTTTAAAGATTTTATATTTTAGCAGTGGAGGTATAATTGGAGTCTTTAAATGCATTCTATTTAAAACATATCAGTTACACCATATTAACATAGATTTATTTAGTAAGGAAGCATTAAATTGATCAAAAGAAAAAAAATATATATTTCAAATAAATCTTTTGATGGCTGTATTTATCAAAAAAGAATAGAGAAAACCTCAAGATGTTTTTTTCCAAACTGAAAAAAAATTAAAAACCACCAACAAATCAGCATATTAGAATGATTTCTGATGGGTCATGTGACACTAAAAACTGGAGTGATGGAGTAATAGGAAATAGTTTGTTTAAATTGTAATAATATTTCAGTTTAATTTGTATTTTGGATAAAAAAAAAAGAAGTTAAAAGCAGTTTTACAAATGTGCCACAAGATCTCATGCATTCTTTTCAGTCGTTTCTGAAAGCAACAATATGTCTTATGTAAACACCCCCTTAAAAATGTCTGGTGAAGGCAATGTGATCCTGAAACAGCTTATTTACACCGGGCTTTGTTAAGACTAATTAGTTAACCAGCAGATTTTAATATAGGTTTGCACATCCCTATAATAAAATCCCAACCATACATCTTGCAGAAGTCTTCTGAGGGTATGTGTGTGTGTGTGGTCATCTGTGATTAATAATCTGTTAGTCACACACTCACAGATGCACTTCCTGAGATTTTTTTTTTTTTTTTAGCATGTAAAAGTGTGTAAGATTACACAAGATATATTGTGATCTGTGAAGACTTTCTAGCAGATGTATTGCAGAGGAAGTGTCTCTACACTCTTAAAAATAAAGGTTCCAAAAGGTTGTTTTCACAGTGATGCTACTAAAGAAATGCATTGGATTCCTCAAAGAAGCGAGTAAACCGTTCTTAAAGCAGTTCTTCTTAGTTGTGCTAGTGTGGTCTCCATCAGTAATAGAGTCTACTATTTGTGTCTCATGCTTTACAGGATTTGCGGTGCACCACAAAGTAGAAGTTGTCGAATCAAATTATCACACTTTTAGCTATCACCCATCCTGCAGTATAAATTTCTATGCTTTAGTTCTCTATCTTGGTGACAGTTGCTTGGCTACTATAGTTGTGCCCTTTAGTGGCCTTACTGAAGCACAAGATATCTGACGACATAATAAGATCCTTCCTTGCCATGTTGCTTGTAAATACAGTTTGCCTTTCAACGGAGTGTCCCAGACAGCGGAAAATAGGAGATCTGAAACAGGAACAGAGTTACACAAGATACACATAGCCTACACATCCATCTTGTAGCTCAAATAAATATAACCAAATTACCAGACATACTTCCAACAGAGACGAGGAGGCTGCTGAACTCACCAGAATATATGCTGAAAATGCAGTATAAGCCTACTCGCCAAAACAATATTTTCAACATAGGCTACGGAGCAAAATAACTGTAACATTAACAGTGAAATCATTTTAACAATTAACCTTTTTTGTCTTTTTTATTTGTACATTTTTTTTCTGGCAAATATGTGCTAGTGGTGTGTTCGATACACAGGGCTGGATTAAGACCACACTGGGCCCTGGGGCTATGACTTACTGCAGGGTCCCCCATCACAATGTGTGTGTGTGTGAGAGAGAGAGAGAGAGAGAGAGAGAGAGAGAGAGAAAGAGAGAGTGTATTTGTGTGTGTGATAAATAGGATTTTTATGCCATCAAACTTTTTTGATGAACTAAAATTCCTTGTTACTAATTTCAATATCACAAAAAATACTAGCCCAAGTAAAACCAAGCTAACTGAACACAAGTAAACAGTCACAAACGTAAATTTTTATATATTTATTCAATATATTTATTCAATATACATTTATTATTGCTTATTTTACAAAAGTGATTCAGTCAAGGACAGTGAATGATTTTCTTTCTGATGTTTGATTTACATTATTGACACAAATGGCAACAGCAGATATATTAGGCTGCTTTAAAGGAATAGTTCACCCAAAAATAAAAATTCTGTTGTTGTTCTAAACCTGTAGTTTCCAGAGTTTCCCTCTGCTGTTGAACACAAAATAATATATTTGGAACAAAACTGGTAAACAAAAAAAAAAAGTTTAATCAAATGGGTGAAATAACTCAAATTTAGTCAAGCGCTGTACGAGCAGGTGCGCACCACGCGTACCAGGCTGAAACTGTCTTAACGCATGCATTTGCAAACATGAATTCTGCCCCAATGCTTAATGTCCATGAATAGTTAAAAAAAAAATTGTTTTTATACCACAGTTTTTACTCCATCATCAGCTTTAGTAAAATAACCCGATAGCTGGGGATTTTACTGACTATGTTTTATCTGCTGTTTGTCTTTTACGTAAAAAAATCTTTTTAGCATTTGCTTGGTAAACCAAATTCAAACGTTATGTCTCAATCTCTAATGGTTATACATGTAATATATGGCCAAAACTTCACAAAAATAATAGTGCTAATAAATGGTGGCGTGGTTGGGCATTTTCGCGATTGGCGCTCCAGTCAATCTACTCCAGAGCCAATCAGGGGCCCCCTCCTTGCTCGGACCTTAGTCCTATTGTTAACGATGTGACGATGTATAGTCACAGAGATGATATTGATACAGATTCCCTGTTTCTATGTTGTAGCACACACGGTGCAGTGGACCGCACTTAAATTGAATACAAGAACACAGTTTAAAACAGAGTAGAAAAGTGCCAGGTTTCAAAACAGAGCTTCACACTTGAGCGATATGTAAAATCTATTAAGTGTCTTATTTGTTTTTGTCAACCTGTCAACCATGTGCATGTGCGCTTTCTCCCTTGTGGATAAATGCACTTGCTTTCTGAAAACACAGGTTATCTTGCAGTTTAGCGATCTCCACTTGAATATTCTATTCTCGGGAATGTGTAATTTATGAAGTGTTCCCTTATGAGGGGGGGCTATGTATGAATTACCATCACTTTGTCGTGTTTCTCTATTTACAGTGAATCGGTGGATTCAATTGCTTTAGAAATTATGATGTTACCAGCTCCTCGTTGAGAAAGATAACACAGCCCTTCAGCGATTAAGCTATTTTTTTGAAAAAACTGAGGGGCAGCACTAAAAAGAATGTCTGTGCGTGTGATCTGTGTGACTAAACATGAGTGCATGAGGTACAGTGAAGACAGCACATTAGTTTAGAACTCTTCTAATTTTTTTTTTCAACGTAGTAGAGGGTGTTTATTTGCGCAATGATAACCTAACAGCAATGTAAAATGATTTTAATATATTAGAATGAGTAGATTAAAAATAAAAATGTATTAAAATGAGTACATTATTATTAAATGTACTCTACATTAATGTACATATACTACATATACTATATTAATGTACATAATGTACATATTGTACCTGGTGGGGAGTGCACAATGTAAACATGAAACAAATGTCATTACCTATACTGTACTGTGGCAGAGGTCAACTGCCTGTTCTGCCAATAGTTACCAACGGCCCTATAGTATGCAGTGTTTAATAAACAGCTGTTTTACTAAATTCTTCTGAGGTGAAATTCAGTGCAGTTCCGTATTGTGATACGTATCATATCATGTCCTCTATATCGTGATATGTATCATATCATGGCCTCTATATCGTGATATGTATCATATCATGGCCTCTATACCGTGATATGTATCGTATCATGGCCTTTATATCGTGATATGTATTGTATCATGGCCTTTATACCGTGATATGTTTCGTATCATGGCCTCTATATCGTGATATGTATAGTATCATGGCCTCTGTATTATCAAATGTATCGTATTGTGGCCTATGTATTGTGATATGTATCGTGGCCTCTGTATCGTCATACGTATCGTATCATGACTTTGATGGTGATACACAGCCCTAATATATGTTTACACTACTGTTCAAAAGTAGGGTCATAGTAAATCAAAAATCATAGTAAATACATTATAATGTTACAACACATTTCTATTTCAAATAAATCCTGTGTTCATCTGTGTTATAATAGTAGCTAAGATTCAGTATAGGAATAAATTACATTTTAAAACACAGGACGCAAACAGAAAACAACTGAAAGTTGGTTTTCTTTTTTGCTTAAATAAATGCATCCTTGTTGAGAAAAAGAAACTTTTAGCAGTTAACATACTGTACTATCTGTGAATAGTGATAATAATTACTAATCAGAATATAAATGTGATCTTCCTCATGTAAATTAGATTTCACAATAATCAAATTTGCAATAAATCTCTATGGTCACCACCTGATAACCATCTTATAATTTACATCAATTATTAAAATAAACTTTGAATAACACTTTATTTTCTGCATAGAGCTGTAGTTCTGTTATGCAGCAGAAATGTAAATGTAAAATACTTGGCTGTCATGTCACTTTAAATGCCACTTTTTTCACTATAAAAAAAGCAAACTTAGACAGAGCATACATATGCTGGAATTATAGTATAAAAGAAAACGCAAAGGTTGATCGAACATGCTCCCACCACCGAAATGCTGCATAGCTCTTTAAATTTGGTGGGAGAGGAGAGGAATGAGTTCATTTCTTTAATTAAACCTGAGATGCATTCATATGTCTCTCTGTGGCATCAACAGTGTCGTTTATACCTGGTATTCTTCCACATGTGCCTGAAGCACTATCCAAATGAACACATTCTTTAGCGCTGGCTTTGAAATGTATATTTTATGTCTTAAACACAAAATAATACACTGTACAAAAGGTAAGGAAGCTTAAATTGACCCTAGTGTCCTCCATCCAGGCCTGGACCTTATTCATGTAGAAAAGTGAGATCCTAAATCATAAACCTGTGGGCGTTATCATATGAGATCATCTCTCATATCTGCTGGTCTGTGGAGACTGGAGAGGAACTGTAAATCATTCCTATACAGAAAAGCTCTGAGGACTGAGACAAAAACATCTCGTAAATACAGATCCTTGAGAACAAATATGCACACACACACACATCACAAACACAGGTGTGATTTAACACGCGTGTGTTTTCAGACCTGTAATTACACACACAATACTGTGAATGTGTTAGCATGTTTATGCTGTCTTGCCCTCTCGCAATCTCTCTCCACCTTTTCATATTACATAAATATAAATCAATAAATGGCAGTTGTTTTAAGGACTTGAACCCTGTGACTTAATTCAGAAAGCATGTGTTTCTTTGTTTCTTTATTTGTTAATGTTCTCAAAAGATTTGGCTCAACAGTTCCAATTAGCAACAATTACCGTGATATAATCCACATTTTTTCCAAACGTTTGCAAGCAATTTCCTTTCTCTCCCCTCTAAACAGGCGTTCTCGTATATTGGATATGCAAAGGTCTTGAACAACAGACTCTCTTGATTAAAGGTTATTAGGTTACAGAAATGTAGCATGTGGGGCTACGACACAAAACGTGCTAGTGATGTCAGCTCTGGTTCAACCTGAGCGTCCCATCATCCTCCGGGATGTTTTTTTTGGCAGGAGGTTGTATGCATGCAAGTGATATAAGTTCAAACAGAGTTTATATGAGAGGATAAAACTCCCAGCATGCACCTCTCACATCCCACCTTTTCTCTAATCAGATTAGCTATTATTCAAGCATTCCGCCACACACTGGCGAACTGAATTCACACATGGAAACGTCATTCCTTTTATATGAGCTATCAGAGGCTAAATCACTGGCATTAACACAACAATAGCATCTAATCTGTATTAGAACCTTACAATCTAATCCTAACAGTGAGAAAACTGCATGAAACACACACACACACACACACACACGTATACACCCATATCTAGGCCAAGGTGATCAAGTACTCATGTGCAGAAAATTGTTACAGTTTCCCACACCACTGGATTTTATGCATTAATCTGTTCTCTGACGTATGCATATCTAAGTGTGTATCAGTTTTCAAAAGGCCATGGGCCAGATTTACTAACAGCTTGCACAAGCAAAAACAATCTTTTGGAGTTAAAATAGTACTATCAGGATTTACTAAAGATGTGCAGTAAAGAATTAGCACTGAAAATGCATGGCCAGAGTTATTTTTGCCTCTGATTTTCCCCTATGTCCTAAGTACTGTAGATCACCTCCACCTGCTGAGCATCAGCTTTGCTTATTTGTGACTACGCTAATTTGCACCGCGCTTGGTATATTACTTTGGTCGATATGTAAATTAGATGTTGCATCTCTGTTCTTTCATTTGCGTGTTGTCAGTATCACCCGCAGAAATTTCCACACCCATCGACACTGCTATGGAATTTCAGTCTCGTGCAAATTTGCCCTGTTTACTAAATCTGGACCCATGTGTACTGCATAAGGAACTATTAAGGCAGCTGTTAATATTTACAGGTTTTCAATCAAAAGTCCACGTTTTTAGTCAGCAGAGCAAAGAGCAGTCTAAACAAGTCTAAAATCTTTCTGTGAAAAGAATCTTCCAAAATAATTAATTTATCAAAATGTCTGCTTGAAAATGTGATAATAAAAGCAAAGTGACTGTCATTTCAGAGTGAAACAGAACACAGAATATGAAAAATAGAAGTAGGGTGTTGATTTTAGTCATCGTCTAGCTCGCAGTAGACTGACGGTTAAAAGGGAATGGTTAAGAATCTTCTGCCCAAAACAGTCAAACGGAGAAGAAAGAAATCATAAGAGAAGAAACACCATTTCAGAAGGAAAACACATTAAAAAAATTTTTACCTAAAGATTAGAAAAGAAACAGAGATTGCCCAGATTTATTTTGATTGGACAGTATAGCAATGATACGAAGCCTAGTGGGAGAGAGAAAGAGAAAGGTCCAAAAGCTGGGACTCAAATTCGGGACACTCGGAGTACAAAGTTGGAGTGCCGCCCACAAGGATAACGGTGCCAAACAGAGTAAAAATTCTGACAACAAGCATGGTCTCCCCGATATCTTTACTCTTATCACAGGCATATCACACAAGAATGAAAACCTTTCTGTTGCATCCACTTACAATGCTAGAGTTATTATTTACGCGGCAGCTTTTAATAACATGTTAAGAAATAACTTAGAGTACATCTTAGAATTAGTTCTGGTATAGTTTAAGTATCATATAACTCATTTAAGATTCTGATGTGATGCCTACTCTCTCCTCCTCTCAATAGATAAACTAAGAAAAGTTAAAATACTGATTTGAGTCAGAGTTTTACAACACGACACTGTTCTGTGGCATTCATGGTATAATTATTTGATTGAGAGGTTTTAACGATCTGAGAGTTAAATCACTAGCACACAGAGGCTCCGTCTTGTCGGGAGGTCACTGGGTTTTTTTTTTAACGTGGCAGACTTGGCATAAATGGCCATCAAGACAGGCACCAGGTCTATTCAACAGGATCTATCTTTAGCTTTACCACACGTCTAATTGGACAGAATAATATCTAAATGGCACCAAAGTGACCGCTGATTGGTCAGTGCTGGATGTGGAGGCTGTGAGCACTGTAAATAGGGCTGAATGGAGAAGAAGGGAGGGAGAATGGGAGATTGTGTTAGTCAGACCGGCACCAGAGGGCCACAGAGAATGAGCACAGACACACAATGTTTATACTGTAAATTACACATGGGCAAAAGAGAGAGAGCGCGAGAGTGAGAAAGAAAGCGGGAGAGAGAGTGTTACGGATGCTCTCAGGGGAAAGTGGTCCCCCGTGCTGTGTTATTATTTAGCCATTGCGGTTTTTCTTCCTGCTGAATGTTTCTCTTCTAGCGGTCCATAAAATCACAGAACCCCAAAAGCTCTTCTTTGTGTCTACGGGGGTGATTATATTCACAAACCTTAAAACCAAAAAAACCTCAAACTCTTTTTTTTCCTCTCTCTCACTCTCTGATGCTTTTTCCAGTTATGGCACGTCTCTCACACTGTCACTGCATATAGTCCTTCATCGCTAACACTGAGTCAACATCCTCAAGTAACCAGCATCCCCTCGCACACATGCACGCATGCAGCGAAATCAAGCGAGAATCTGATTCTGAGAGGCCTGCAACTTCCTGAAAATACACACACATGCATCATTATACAAACTGACAGACCTTGACACAGTAGTCACATCCAAGCAAAATACTCATTTCCCAAAGAACTCAAAGTTTCTTTCAGAAATGAAACAATAATTAGAGTATGCAGATCTGCACTATATATAAGCCTGAGTCCAGTTATATCTGCAGCTAAATCCAGTGCTATAGAGCCTTTCAACAAGAAAAAGTAAAACACATAGAAAGAGCAAGCTAAAGAGAGAGAAACAGAACAGTGTTGTAACTGAGGCAGTTTGTGGACTGATGATGACAGGTTGTGGCTTAAGAATTACAGGAATTCATGTTTTTTTTTTTTTTTTTGTCTCAGGGACAGTAGATTGTCTAAATGCACATGTACTGTATGTAAAGCATGTGCATGTTCATACATGAATACATGTTTGTGTGCTTGCATGCATGTCATTAAATGACAGGACGAGGACTGCTTCCAGATTGCCAGACAAAAGGTCCTCCATTAACATTGATGTAATCTGCTGAATGGAGACTGCATCAACATTTAGGCTAAGACACTGAAAGACAGTGAGGAAGTGGTAAAGAAAAAAAAAGAGAGAGGCAAGACAATCGTTCACTGTATTATCACGCAAGCAAATTAAATGTGACATCAAAAAAGTTAAAAAGTTAAAGCACTGAACTTATGCAACTAGTGATGATATGACATACTATATCAATCCCACTATTGTAATGCAAGTTTTTTTTTGTGTGTCCTTTATTTATAAAAAAAAATATGGTAAGTTCATGAAGGAATTACTTTTTAGGGTTCCACACATGAAACACAACCAAGAAATGAAATACCAAAAAACTACTTAGAACAATAAGTTGATAAATATAAAAGCCAGTTATTGACTTTTCCAAACAAGTTGTGTATATAGTTACATTCGATTTCATTGTATAAACGATTTTATAGATCAAAATATAGGGGATCCTATCTTAGAAAAAAAAAAGGAAGCTTTAGTCTAAGTTCTGCCAGGAAGACTCAATCACTTCGTCACTAATTACCTTCATCATTATCCAATCACGTCTTTATACTCCTGTATAAAAGATCGTACTTACACATGTTTGAGTTTGCAGATGCCAACGCGACAACAACCTCAACCCTCCCCACCACCACCAGGATGGTCCTGTCCTTACCTTCCAGGGGGGTCTGCTGCGCCCCTGCCTTCGTCTTCAGGCAGGAAATGCAGATTCGCTACCCTCGGATTACGAACCATGGACGGGGCCTTCCGCCAAAGAAATTTATAATTGTGCTCGCTGAGCTGTCAATAAATGTATGCTTCGTACATTCCTCTATCTCCCGAGTCTTTCTGGTAGAACTGATATAATCAATCATATCATCAGACACTTGAATAAAAAAAATTTAAAAAACACATAAATCAGTTTATTTGTCATTCTTAAAAAATGTTCCCTTTGTAATGTGGGTGGAAAGTATGATGACGAATGTTAAAAAATACCTGAGAAGAAAGAAGGTCAGATTTTAAATTGTGTTATTCACATTTACTTTTTTTATTTGTTTTACATGCTGAGACCTTCAGATAGAAACAAGGTTTTAAAAATAAATCTGGAGGGCCAATAAAAATCCAGTAATAACATTGAGTGCTGGACTATCAGTAGATCTGCATACTGACAATAAAGTTGAATCTAATCTGATCTAATCAAAACCGAGCCAGGGTGGAGTCACATGTCACTGACACAGCAGATCTGGAAGCTCATGACTGACAGGAATGCTGAGACCGAGAAGAGTTCTGTACACTGACTCCATTCATTCATGACATCATTTCCGCCCTCCTCTTTCTTTGGTGATGAGTGAGTGAGTGTGTGAAATGCTGAAGCGAGGTGTGGCGAAGAACTGACAGCAGCACAGGTGTAATAAACATAATTCTCATCCACAACAGAACAAAATAGAAAGAGACGTCAGTCCTCAAACATCTCAGTAATTTGCAAACTATGTATGAATGTGAATGCAGTGAAAAAGAAAAGATAAAAAGATGATGTCCCCATTTACTTCTATATTATTGCTTATCTCCTCTCTACTGTGTTAAACAGTCAAATGTTTAAAAAAAATCATGTTTAAATCTCTTTAAAAGCATATAGAGCTAATATACCTGTAAAATGAGTACAGATCTGTATAGCTGAAGAGTTATGGATGACCGACAGGAAGAGAGGTGATCTTTATAAGTATGTGACATTGCCAAGGTTAAATTTAGGACTATTTATCAGCAGATATAATCTCAGTCTCCAGAGTTCTGCGGTTATATGGAAAAATAATCATGATCTGAACTGAAACTTCCCCAGCTGGATCTTTGTGTTAATGACAAAAATCTGTCTCTTATAAACTGCCTCGAAGCTCTCTTAAACGAACCAAAGAAATATCTAATATGTCCTTGATGAGCAGTGTTGGGCTGTAACTAGTTTCTAGTAACTTAGTTACTTTAATAATATTACTTTTTGCAGTAACTAGAAGTGTAACTAATAATGAATAAGATTTCAGTAATGATATTATTTATCATCCATAAAACAGCTTTTGAGAAAGAGAAAGTGAGAAAGTGAAAGTGACGTGACTTTCAGCCAAGTATGGTGACCCATACTCAGAATCTGTGCTCTGCATTTAACCCATCCGAAGTGCACACACACAGCAGTGAACACACACACACTGTGAGCACACACCCGGAGCAGGGGGCAGCCATTTATGCTGCGGTGCACGGGGAAGGCCTTTTGATGCCTCAACCCAGCTCATTTAAAATCCACCAATCAAATAATTCCTAGATTTATCATCATAATTTTCCCGACTCGCACATGCATGTGATGTCCCCAGTGCAGCCTGGAATATGGAAAAGCTTGCATTCATTAGATAGAAATATTGCATTATATTGGTTTTGTCAGGAAAAAAAGGTGATTTGATCACTACTGTGGAAGTTGTAGCTTTACTTTTCTCTGACATTACATCCCACCCACATCTCACTGATCAGCAAGTGGTACATTATATCACAATTATTAAAACTAAACAGTTTCTAACAAACTTATGTGATTTGATAAAATACAATGAAATATAATTTTATATGGGTAACGGAAAAAATACAACATACAATACAAACACTTTTACTTGAATGTCATTATCAATCACTATTGAGTGTAATAACTTCTGACTGCGATCCAATGTGGATTTTGATCAAATGTTGAGGCAGAAATATGTTGTTGGTAACACTCTAGATGAGTTTCATGTGGAAGATACACAGTTACAACTTCTGTGGGGTGTAAAGAAAATTAATGTAACTAGTAATGTAACTAATTACTGCTGCCAGAAAGTAATAAGTAACAATATTACTTTTGAAAGGAGTAACTAGTAATGAATAATATATTACATTCTTTGAGTAACTAGCTCAACACTGTCGATGAGTGATAGGACATATGTGCATCAACATTTTACACACACTAAAACAAACAACATTAATGTCCAAGCTTTAAGGGCATGTGTACCAAATTGAATCTACAAATGCGTTAGTGTCATGAAACATACTAACGGCTGACTGAATGAATGTGCATGTATGCACTTAATCTGGAGAAAACCGAGGCTAAGACAAATATCCACAGCAGTGTACCGAAGCACAGTAACTGATTCGACTCTCAACATCTGGCAGCTATCAAAGCTAGAGGACCAAGTGGGTTGGTGTGTGTGTGTGTGTGTGTGTGTGTGTGTATGCGTGAGTGATCAGTGGTGTGTTGTGGGGGTGTTGTTTGAAAAAACAGGGTCTGCAGAGAGCAGTGTGAACTCCAAGTGTGTGAGTTTACTGGCATTTGGAGATGGCTGATAGCATCTCACTTAGATAACTACGGCGAAACACAGCCCAACACTAATGTTCATTAATGAAGGTGTGTGTGTGATCCAGAGAGCACCGTGCATGATTGTGAGTGTGTGCACTTGTTTTCCTTTGATTAATCAAAGACTATATGTTCCAAAGAGTGCTCTCCTTACATCAGATTGAGACTAAATTGTTTAAAATCAACAAAACCATTAGCACTAGGGCTGTTTGAGGTGAGACACAAAAACACACGCAACGAATACAGATTAACACAACAGGGTGTGTGTGGGTGGGTTTTTATGCATGCATCTCAATAATCATGTAAGCTTAAGCGCATGTTTGTGTGCGTCCCGAAGTGTAATATCCAGCCTGAATGAGTCGACACTGGAGGTTAAGGTGTGTCCCCCTATTCCTCTACCCTAATCCCGCCACACAAACAAACACAGACACAGATTCATACACAAAACACTCACTGCCTCCTTACCTGAAACCACTGAATCATCAGAGAACCGTTCAGAATTCATAAAACTGTTCTAACTGAAGTAATCTAAGTTGTTTTGTTTTCGCATACCCGTCCTATGCTGCATTTATCGCTCTTCCAAAACTTCTATACTACTTCTTCCACATTCCCACAGTCAGCATGACCTGGCATTTAAGTGTTTTAAGACAAAACTGGGCCAGGATGGATTTTACTGCATATTTAGACTCTCAACTAGGTATTAAGACTTAGCTGGGTATTAAATCTCTGGCAGGATTTAGTCTAGAATCAGTTCCTTAACTCCCATTAGGTGACTAATTATGTAATGTCTTGAAAAGTATTCAGAAATAAGTTGAGCGGACATCTGTGCAGCTCAAGATCCTCTGAATCACTTACTGTTGCACATCATAGCCAAACCAAAATTACCACAACCAACTTGTCCATGAGTCTGACTTATGTTTGTCTTTCGTTACCAAACTTGTAATAAGATGTACAAATACGAAGCCAAATATGAAGAGTCATAGTACAGAAGGGGGGGGGTCACAGGGAAGATACAGATACAGTTCAGGTCAAACGTTATTAATGTTGTAGATAGTATTAAAATGTCAGTTGCAGGACACAGCTATCAAGCAAGCCTGATGTAGGAAAAAAGAGGATTTCAACTAACTAAATATACTCTCAAACTAGCTAAAATGAGATCAAGCTGTTGGAAAGGGGTGGTGTTTAGAAGAGCAAATAATTGCTGGATAAATCCAATATGATCCAGACAAGTCATATGATCCTTAGTTACTCCGTACAGCTCCCCGTCATCTTTTTTGTCTGGAGATGCTAGTCAGCCATGGGGTTTATTCGCTAAAGCCCAGTTTCAGGTTGAACATAACAGCAGCTTTAATGCAGGAGAGATGAGACTGATTTGTGTTTCAGAGCAAGTGGATGAGGGTGGAGACTTACACAAACACTTTGATCAGAAATCATGCAAAGTTAAAGTCAAGACAGAGACAAAAACAAAATGCAAGACATAATAAGAGAGATAAAGAAGCCTTAGAAGCATATTAGGAAGTGTCACAACAGTCCTATGTAATTATTATTATTTTTTGACAAATTGTGAATGTTGGTTTGACAGATTTCTTTGAATACAGAAAAAAAATATATATTTCAAACAACTAATATATTTATATAACATTTTATACACAGAATATTATCATCGTATTTAATGGTCGGTAAGATGTTTCAATGTTTTTGAAGAAAGTCTCTTATGCCCATCAAGGTTGCATTTATTTGAAAATACAGTAAAAATGAGTATGATTGTGATTGTCTATTATTACAATTTAAAACTGTTCTCTATTATATATATTTTAAAACATCATTCAGCCTTCAGTGTCACAGGATACTTCAGAAAATCATTCTAATATGCTGATTTGGTACTTGAATATTTCTTAGTATTATCAGTGTTGATTCAATATTTTGTACAGCATTGTTTCAAGATTTTTTTTATGAATATAAAAATAAAAAAAGAAATATTTCCAAATGATAGAAATGCATTACTCATGATCAAATTAATGCATCCTTACTGACTATAATTAATTTCCTTAAAAAAAAAACAGTCAGTATTTGTGACCTCGTTCAACACACTATGACCTTTCAACCCCACAACCCAGAGCCCACAGCCTGTGTGTTGAATGCATGTCAATGTCTGTGGTATGTCAGCACTGTTTTGTCCTTTTTTGTTTTGTTGCTCTCTTGAATATTTATGCCCTTCAAAAAGGGACAAAGGGACAGAACCCAAAACAGCTAAACAGCCCACCAAAGGCACACACACACACACACAAAAACAGAAAAATACACAAAACATTCTGTGGTCAGTCTAGAGTTATTTGTCTCTAGTCAAGCCTTGAAATATTTCATGTCATTTTATGAACAGTTCTTCAGAGATTAAGTAAACAACGTAGACAGGGAATGTTGCTGTTTCTCTCTCTACTTCCTTTTGTTTGATTAGACAAACATAAAAACAGTGGGGTATGTAAACATGCGCTACGCTCAACCAGAGGATGAGTTTACAAGACTCGAGAGGTGGGAAATGATGCCGATCAGCTCGTTTCTGTAGGGATGGAGAGAGCAAGAACACACACATCGTCTCAGACATCACAGTAAAGAAATGACACCTACAGGCTGCAGATGGTCTGTATGGACTGTGGTGACCTGTGTGAAACCACTTTCTGAGGGAGGCGCTTGAAGTTTCTCACACAGAACCTCTGCAGAACTTGTGACTCACTAAGTGTGAAAGCCCCTCTGAACCGCATGTGAAGGCAATGAAACTCTTCAAAACACCTCGAGTCTGACCTAGAAGAGTGTAAAATCTGACCGTAAATGTAATAGTACATCAGCTTTTCCAACCAAAAACTGTTTAAATCAGCAAAATCAGCAATATCAGCTTGCCAGTTCAAATTGGGGAAGCAGTTACCGACACTTGCTAAGGAGTGTTATTCAGAAGTTTTATGTAAGTAATAATTAAGCAGCAAAGCAGCTATTTGAAAGATTTTTGAAGAATCATGACACTGAAGACAGGAGTAATGACCGCTGAACATTCAGCTTTGCCTTCACAGGAAAAAAATGTTTAACAATATTTCAGGTTTGAACGCAGTCCTGATGAAATACATCAGGAACATCATGAGCATAAGAGACTTCTTTGAAAAACTGAATTCCTAATACAAAATGTCCCCACACAAATTGACAATATCCCAAATCCTGGGACATATTTTGGTCCCCAAAAGCTTATAAATCATACAGAATGAGGTTTTTTGAAAAACTTAACTAGCAGAAAGTTTTGTGTGAGTGGTAGGTTTAGAGTAAAGGGATAGAAAATACAGTTTGTACTCTTTTGCACAGTTTGTACACTTCTAACCAAACCAACATATGTGTATGTGTGCATATAACACACACACACACACACACATACACAAACTGTATTTTCTATGTTTCTGCTATTTTAGATTTTTAAAGAATGTGTGGACAAAAGTAGGGACACCAAGCCATTACACTAATGCATTCTATAATCATAGACCATTGACATGGAGCTGTTCCCCCTTTGCAGCTTTCAGAGCTTTTACTCTTCTGCGAACACTTTCCACAAGATTTTGGAATGTTTCTTTGGGATTTTTTGACCATTCTTCCAGCAGAGCTTTTGTGAGGTCAGGCACTGATGTTGAATGAGAAGGCCTGGCTTGAAATATCCATTCCATTTCATCCCAAAGGTGTTCGATGGGGTTGAGGTCAGGGCTCTGTGTGGGCCAGTCAAGTTCTGTCTTTAAGGACCTTGCTGTGTACACTGGGGCACAGTCATGCTGGAATAGAAAAAGGCCATTCCCAAAACATTTACTGTTCAACATACCTTGATATACTGAAGCAGTAAGGGTCCTAGCCCAGTTCTTGTAGAACCCACACCACAATCCCTCCTCCACCAAACTTTACAACTGGCACAGTACAGTCAGACAGGAAATGCTGTTCTGGCATCCACCAAATTCATCGCCCTTTAGACTGCCAAGAACACATGGAACATGTTTCCTCTGCTCAGTGGCGGCATGCTTTACCCCACATTGGTGATGTGAGGCTTGCATGCAGTTGCAAGCCCATGGAAACCCATTCCACAAAGCTCCCATCGCACAATTTTTTGTGCTGATATTAATGTCAGGAAAAGTTTGGAACATTTCAGGTTATGTAAATGAGCACTGGTGACTTTTACATGACATGCGCCTCAGCAGTCAGTGACCAGCCTCTCTGTGACTTTACAAGGTCTTCTGCTTCATGGCTGACAGTTGCTGCTGTTCCAGTAATACTGCTTACAGCTGACTGTGGAATATCTAGCAGGGACTTTCTGCAAAGGTAGCATCCTATCATGGAGTTCACTCAGCTCTTTAGAACATCCAATTTATTTTTTTCCACAGACTGCATGGCTAGGTACTTGATTTTATACACAGGTGGCAATGGGTACATGCTACTTTTTAAAAGATTAACTGAGTGTTATTTGACAGCCATCTAAAGGTAAATTACCAACATATCCAAAAATGACTGATACATTTAAATGTAAAAAAAAGTTTGGCTCATAATCAATGTAGTACCAATATATCACGCATGTACTACTCTGGTACTGGATTTTGCTAAGCACCACCATTTAAATTAATTGTTCTTTTGGAATTATACTCATTTGTAATCTGCTTTCGGATAAAGTGTCTGCTAAATGAATAAATGTAAATGCATTGTGTTGAGAGGACTGAGAATTGCAGAGCTGAATCCCCGAAGCAATAAAAGAGTGATTGCATGAGGTCATTAGAAAGAAAGAGCAAGGGAAAGAGAAAAACAAGTCATAATTCCATATATCCATCATATAAAATGGACATTCCCTAAAATAACATACCTAGCCTCACAGAGGGTTATTTTTAATATGTTCTTGGTGGCTAACACCCTAGACAAGCCTAACTGAAGCAGACCACCATCAGAGCTCTGTTGCATTCTGTTTTCCCAAAACATTCCAAGCATCGAAAAAGAAAAGAGAAGAGGAAAGAAAAGAATAATCAGAAGTACTGTGGTTTGTGTCAGCAAGGATGACCAGAACCTAAAACATCTTGTAAGAATAATAGTCGTAAACTAAAAAAAGGGAATGAAAAAGTGTTGGAATGGCTTTTGTTAGAACTGTAAATTCCATACCCGGTTCTGAGCCACGGTGGTGAGAGAGCAGAGATGCTATTCCCCTCTCTGTCGTCCTGGGGGTCCGACACACACTTACACATGCGCAAGACTGCAGGGAAAAGCAGAATCCAGAATCCAGTATACACGGCTGTGTGGTTGTGGTCAGTATATGCTTGGACAGGATAATTCATAATTCCTTCACCTCTCTTTCTCCTTCTATCTTTATCTGTGTCTTGCTTTCACACACACTCACAAAACACACTGGCACGCTTCAGAGAACATATACACACCAGCCTCGTGCCAAAGGCAAACTGTGAAACACCAGGACCCACAAAAACTCTCTGAGTGGGAAAGATCCACATTCCAGATTTCACCAGCTTTAACACTGAGTGAATAAACAAGATGAATGCTACATTTTGTCTTTTTTAATTCGTCTCTTACACCCCCCTCCCCCATCCGTAATATTCCCTCTCGCTCTGTCCTTTAGAGACGGAGAGGGGGGAAAAAAGAGCTGAAACAATGGTGGAGCAGTCCAAAACCTCCCTGGCTTAAAACAATACCATCAATCAATATAAGCAGAGAGAACAAACACACAAATTTATTAAGAGGCGCTCTAAGATGCTTGAGTGCTTTAACTCTTTATGGTCAGACACACACACAGGAAGTAGCTAATTACTTTATCTGCACGGCAGAGGGAGAGAGCAGACGCATGACTTTTCACAGCCGAGGAGATTAACATGAAGAACTGTTTAGTGTTCACTCAAGGCTCTGTTCATATCAGATCTTAGCCAAGGGCTCGTCTTCATCTCAGCTCAAGGCAATGAGAGTCTCCAGCCCAGAGAAAAGAAAGTCTTCATGCATATATTAACCTAAATGGGCCTGCGTGAGTTTAGCCCCAGGTTGTCTGGCTCTGTGCTCCATGGCAGAGTATGTGGTGATTTCATGTGCATATAATTTCACAAAATAAAAAGAAGAACACTATTACTGTACTAGGCTACAGTTATCAATATGAATAGTTGGCAGACATGCTCATATAACATCATATCTTCCGGTCTTTTATTGACATCTATTGCAAATTTCTACCTGCCTACAAATATGCAGCTTTGTTAACTATACAGTTATCCTGTTGTAACCAAGCCTATAAAAGAAAAAACTGACAGTTATTTAGAAATGAATGTTGTTGTTGGGGTCATTAAAACCGTTGAAAGTTTTGTAAACATCTGCTCCAGTGTGGTTTCCAGAAACACTATAAACTGGACAGGAACCCGACAACAACCAATAAAGCAGTAAGAGAAATCCTCAGATCCTGTGTCTGTTGTTGGCAGTTTACCATGGTGCATACTGATAACAAGGACAGAGCAAGGGCCAGAATCAACTTTAGTCAACAGTTCATCACCTTTATAATCAAGTAACTATCAGTTTTGCCAGTCAGTTTAAAATAGAAAAGAATAGACTAATAATAGTATTAATTGATATTACTAATCATTTAATGGTTAGAGAGTTGGACTTCCAATCGAAGGGTTGTGAGTTCGAGTCCCAGGCCGGCAGGAATTGTGGGTGGGGTGAGTGCATGAACAGCTCTCTCTCCTCCTTCAATACCACGACTTAGGTGCCCTTGAGCAAGGCATCGAACCCCCAACTGCTCCCCGGGCGGCGCAGCATAAATGGCTGCCCACTGCTCCGGGTGTGTGTTCACAGAGTGTGTGTGTGTTCACTGCTCTGTGTGTGTGCACTTCGGATGGGTTAAATGCAGAGCACAAATTCTGAGTATGGGTCACCATACTTGGCTGAATGTCACTTCACTCACTTCACTCACTTGTTCCTACCTGTTTTGTCATTAATTATCCCATTAGTCCCTGTGTTTATAAGCCGTGTCTTTTCCTTAGTTCCCTATCTGCTATTATTTATATTTTGGTCTATGTGTTGTGTTGTGCTATCCCAGCTCCTTGTGTTTGCTTTGTGGTTTATAATACAATAATTTATTGGACTACTCCTGTGTTGTGCGCTCCTTACCTTAGCCAAACCCTGATCCCCAAGTACATGTAATTCATTAATATAACTCAGTATTGAAATGTATAATTACACTGTAACAAGGACACATTCAAATAGTGTAACCATAGATTATATTACAAGTAAAATAATTTATAAATCAAATATTAAATTGCTATTAATTAAATTTATTATTATAATCAACCATGTATTAATATAGACAAAATAATTTTTACTATTACTCATAAATAAAGAAATATTTGAAAATAAAAATTATTATTATATTAATCTTTTTAAATTAAGCTTGGTATTAATGATAATATATATATTTATATATATATATATATATATATATATATATATATATATATATATATATATATATATATATATATATATTTTTTTTTTTTTTTTTTTTTTATAAAATAATAAAATGTATTTATTAAACAGTGATATATTTATTGCACTTTTTTCATTCATTTTTAATTGGTCTTTTTTGCCGACCCTGCTAGGTAAATGCTCAACAAGACCGCATACTCAAGGTATTAATCATACAGCCCACCTGGGTGGTTTTAAAAGTTTGATTGTATCAAAAAGCAAAAGTATTTTAACATCTGGTATGTTCCACTCACATTCATATACAATCTTTTCAAAGCAAAACTGCTGAAGTGGTTTATCTTGATGATCTCTTCTTGTTAGACCTTTATTTTTTATGCCAAACAACTGTGTGTGGGTGGGTGCTGGTGTGTGTGGGTGTTTTCAATTAACAACAAAAAAAGAAAACATTAAACACAGCATTGTCAATGTGAAGACCCAGAGGTTACAAAGGTGAACTGGTTAAGTATTATAAAGTGCCCACAACTCCAAACTCCAGATATCAGAGCAAGAGCAGAAAATCCCTGACCACCTCGTTCTGCCATTCCTCATAAATGAGAGTGAACCATGTAAGAGCTCTGGGATGCAGTCCTTTACAGCATTCAGCATTCCCCTTTTCAAATTGAGCATAGCTGTACCCCGTTCACTCTCTCTCCCCATCTCCTCTCCATCCACGGTGGGTGAAGCATGAGCAGGCATCCCACTGCCCCCCTGCTGTGCAGAGCACAGGGAGCGGAGTACTCCAAACATCCACAAACCACGTGCTTCAGACAGGATCCTGCTCAGATTACTGGTCCATAGTCCAATACCCCTGAAATCCCAGGGGATAAGTGCTCAAAGCTACATGCAACCAGGGGCAGAATGTGGTCAGAAGTTGGCTGGCAGGTTCGTTAAAAGCTATTATGTGTGAGGGGGCTCTGACACCTCAGTGTGCTGAAGAGGGGACCCTCTGGATGTATGAGATGGCTGGTGGGTTACAGTAAAGCTTGATTTCTGAAAGTGAGGAGGCTTACCCACAGAGAAAGAAATGCTCTTTGCCTGCCCAAAACAAAAAAGCTGAGGCTTAAAGAGCTACATGGCTTTGAAACATTCGCTTGAAACAAGTCTCAATACTCACACAAGTGAAATACGAGCTCTCCCGACATAGCTTATAGATCTGAAGGCACCAGTTGGGAATGGCTATGTTGGCACCATATGTGGAACTGCGTGCTTTCACATCAAAATGGACAACTTGTGTTTTTAGTGACAAGTTTACAAGCCAGCGTCCAAATTCTCCTAAACTCACATCTATGCTTCACCATGTACATAAACAGCCACATTTGAGGTATGGCTTCATACCAACGGACCACTCTGTAACACAGCAAGCAAGTGCTTCTCAGAAATCCCTATAGATGTAATAAAAGCTTCACTGTAAAGGGGGTTTCATGTCTGATCTTGTTATGTAATATTATAGTGAACTGATATCTCAAGAAAGCATGTTAACATGAAACTGTTCTGTGGGAGAGTGAGAGTAAAGGCACTGGAAATTACCTAAAGTACTTTGTGTCCACTGATGATCATAAAAGTTACAACGAAGAAGAAAAAAAAAGTAATGATCATGTGATGCTCATTTTTGTCCTATCTATGAATTAACCAAAAAAAAAAAAAAAACATCTAAAAATGCAATTCACACATAAAGTGATATGTTTTTAAATTCTGCCCCTGCAGACCTGTTTCCACAAATAATCTTAAAAAAAGATTGTTTGACCTTTTTAAAGAGATATTCTTAAAAGTTAGGATATAAAAGATATAAAAGTTAAGACTTGAAACGCCTCATTCAAACAAGCCCCGACGTCTACGTCACTGTGTGGGAAGATTTGCATAACACCACCAAAAGAAGGAATAACTTCTATTCTTGCTGTAATATTGTTGCCGCTGCCACCATGTTGTGGAGTCGCTGTGTGTTTCGTTGTGAAAGCAAAACAACTTTGTTTGGTCTTCCAAAAGAGGACATGACTACAAATCAGTGGCTACGTTGTAGAACAACACTGTTCCTGAAGAGTTCAACCTAAATATTTAGATGTGTTAAATGCATTTTATGAAGGACGAGGACTGTTTCCTGGGAAAGTAACTGACAAATAAAGCTGAGTCACAGCCTTTAAGTAGGGTTACATTTGTAAAGGATTTGCCACTGATGATTCAAACACGGGTTCTGCGCAGTGAAGAGTAGCGCTTGTTTGTTGTTTCTCTGTCCACAAATGCAGACATGGTTTTATGTTTACACAGCACAATGCAATGCAACACGTAGAAGTCATTTTAACCAATTATTATGTCCCCACTGGATGCAACAAATGCCTTGTTTGTAATGGGTTTTACTGGTTTTGTCTCATCGCACTGGGACACGGCATCATAGTATGGTAAGGAGTGTAAAATTCCCATCAAACAATTGAGGTATTCGGCCAATCACAACGTACTGATAGCTGACCAATCAGCGTACACCTCACTTTTCAGAACAATGAGCTTTGTAAAAATATACATGTTTCAGAAGGTAGGGCACAGAGGAGCAACAGTGATGTATATTATGTGGAAAATAATGTGTTTTTTTAAACTTTAAACCACATAAACACATTTCATGACACCAAATACAGAAAGTAATGTTTTTTTAGCAATGTCATATGACCCCTAAAGCTAGACGATAAAAAGTTACAGACAATTTCTATATCAAATAAATTATACAATTCTGGCGGCGGGGGGGGGGGGGATATTAAGCAGCAACATTATTTTCAACATTGATATAAAATAGAAATGTTCTTATTATATAAATCATCATTAGAATGATCTCTGAAGGATCACGTGACACTTATAACTACTGTAAATTCAGCATTGCCATCACAGGAATTAATTTACAATTTAAAATCTTAAAATAGAAAGGGGTTATTTGAAATTGCAATAATATCACAACATTAATTGTATTTTCCATCAAATAAATGCATCATTGGGGCCCTATCATATTCCCGGCGCAATGAAAAAAGTGTGTTTGCTAGTTTCAGTCCGGCGCCTATCACATGTTCCCATCGAGCGCCACGTCGTTTAATTAGCAAATGCATTTGCGATCATTTGTGCCCCCATGGGCGTCCTGTTCTAAAAAAGAGGTGTGTTCAAGCACATTGCTGGCGCATTGATATTTTAAGGAGCTGAAAATAGACCAAATCAAACCTGGTCTAAAATCTGGTGCAATGTTTTTTCTTTGTTATTTAAAGAGCGTGTTGGTATAGGAAGATCCACAACGCGCGTACACGCTGCTTATTAAACATGAGGATGCACAGCAGCACACAAACATGTCAAATATTAAAAATTAAAGGATTGCAATGCATAAGAATTTTTTGTAGGCTAATTAAATATATATAAATATATATATTAATATATATATGCCTACATGTCATAATGTATAGTCATCGCATGTATCAGAATTAGGCTATATTTGCTCCCACACGAGCAGCTCTGTTTCATCTCAGAGACACGTTCTGTCTTTGCGCTTGCCGAATTCCGCCGTGTAAATAGCAAATCTTTCAAGGCACGAGCACAACTGGCTCTTAAAGGGAATGGAAGATGAGACTCTGGTTGGTTTATTGCACGTTACGCCCAAAAAACACCCATTACTCATTAATAGAATAGGGACAACCCGTTTAGACCATGCGCCTGGGTGCGCCAACCATTTTCTGTTGTTAAAAGTGGATTTGGACATGCCCTGAGTGCACCTGCGCCATGCGCTTTACACTTTGCGTTTAGATCATTAAAATAGGGCCCTTGGAGAGCATTTCTTTTGAAAAACATTTTCAAAAATATTACCAATTGTAGTGTATGTTTTCCACTTTTTACCTTTACCAACCCCAAATCTTCACTTTACATTATACATTACATTTTCTTAATTAATTTCTTAAGAATTTTGTTTTTCATTAAACTGAAACGAATCTCGAAAATGGTGCAACACCACATTAAACCAACATGTTTTTTAAACTAGATACTTCAAGTTTTCCTTCCATTTTGGACACATCATTGACCCAAAAAATGTATCCCATCAAGGCACATATCTGTGAACCTGGACAGAAAAGGCAGAAGACGGACCCATCTTCTGAACCAAAATGAGTGGAAAAATAAAGATAGCTAGTAAGATAGCACTTTAAGCTAATAAATAGCTGAAAGTCACTTTAAGCTACCAAATCTGTTTTGCAAGTGAACTGAAGTCACTCGATTGACCTCATTCAGATGAAATTCTAATTTGTATCTGATTATAACGGGCTGCCCTGAGGGACAGCTCTGTTTTTAGTCCAAAACAGCAGAATCCACAATGACCGCAAAAATCTCACCAGATCATTTCACTCAGAAAAGACATGTGGAAATCCTCAGCCATCATCCTCAATCTTATAGACCCCCCAGGTGCACTCACACAAAAACACACGCAGATAACACATAGACCGAGAGCGAGAGAGAGAGAAGAGAGATGAATCCAAACCACATGTCAATTTAGTGCAACTGTGAAGGCTGTGAAAAGATCTATAATTCATGTACGAGTAACACTGTGGAACCACTCAAATACGCAAATCCTGGGAGGAACATTGATTCATATCATATGTCCTTCCAACACTTGACAACACTTTGAGTTCAGTAACAAGAAGTTACCCTGAAAATCTCAAATGCTTTTGTCAATCACACATATCAAAGACAGAACTGGCAGCAGTGACTCACTAAACTTTAGTGGCATTTTGGCATCAGAAATGCCACTATAGATGAGAAACCTTTACCTATCAGAAAGAGCAATCGGCCATTGGAGACTACCCTCATATGCAAACAAGTATGTGGCCTCAGCAGTCTTTCATCGTTTGGCTCCTGCCAGCAAACACACACATACACAAATTGTCTTCAGTATTGTTCAAACAATTAACACTATTAATATTATCATTAATCATTTTCCCATGGTCTTTGAAACTCGCCAGACAAAACCTATACTGCAACTAAAATAATTACCACTCAAAGCGTGTTTGTGATTCTGGTAGAAAAAGAGACAAATGTTGTGTTAACTTTTATATGAATCAGATAAAATGTACCACAGCACCACAAGAGTTCTAGTGTGTATCTTTCTATCAGGCCAGAACAGCAGGGCAGGACTTGAAAGAGGTTCCATACAACCATGGTACATGTCACAGCCAAGAGAATGTGTTTAAGAAGTCGTCCACTGAAAACCACAAGAGATAGTATCAGGCCTGCACACGGCACTTTACCGTGAAAGGAACAAAAAAACATAGTTACAAAACAAAACAGAAATCACTCTGCATTATGCTGCATGCACCATTCAGCACTGTCAGGCATATGCATATCAATACTCGCAATGCCCAATATGTATCTTTGGCATACACACTAAGATTAATGTAGCTAGATATAATCCACTGTCAAACACAGTAAACATATGTCTAGTCTAATTAGGATGCTGGTAAATAGTGATACTAATATTTAAATTCTGCCAGATATCAACAAACCAATGATTAATTTTATGAAATTGCAAAATATCCAAAAATAGATGTTATGAGAAAAATAGAATGTCACAAGTGAATTTAGACATCGTAAGATATAATCAAAACAAACGAAAAAGATAAATTATCTTGTGAGAGCTGCTCAAGGTACTCGGGTAAAGCTGCTTTGAAGCAATCTGTCTCAAACTAAGCATTATATAAATTACATTTATTCTAAATATTATTTGATATATTATTCTAATATTAAATGTTATATCTAACATTGTTATTAAATTATGGCTGTTATCAAGAATAATAGCATGAGTGACTTCTTTCTAGGGCTGTCGCTATGAAAAGCGATTTTTGCGTGTTTTCTTTTTTCATAGGGTTATGCTCGTCTCGTTTTACACTTTGTGCATGTGCACTGAATATTAAATAAGTTAGTAATGATAACATACAGTAATGTGTACCATGCTGATTTGTACAGACACTCCATATGTTTTGCACTTAACAATCCTAAACAGATGATTGACTTTGTGAAAATAGGTTGTCATGTCCAAGGAAAGCCAAATCTAAGTCTTAGCATCGACGCATTGCTGGTCAGCTGAGCCTCCTAACGCGGCGCTCAAAGTTGAAATAATTTTCATTACGTCTCTCTTTGAATGAATCAATATTTTTGAATGTGTAGTTGAATGACCAGTTTAAAGACTGACTGACTGTCTAAAATGTGCAGGCAGAAATATCAATAGAAAGTCTTTTGTCCAGTCAGATTCAAGGATCAGAATGAACTGTTATACATATAGGCTAACAATAGCCAAGCAATCTTATTGTCAGATTTACGGGGATAGTTATTTTGTCATTCTCTTCTGTTTACTTCACTTCCTGTTTCAATGCTATTTGGATTTGGCTTCATTGGTTTCTGAATATGACCTTTTTATAATCGTAACACATACACTCACATTTTACACACACACATATACACACATATATATATATATATACAGTATAAATATAGATAGCAATAATACAGCGATAATACAGTGATATTCAGCCACTAAAAATTAACGTAAGGGAAATTCCTTCAAAATCTTATCAATCCCCAAACCTTTGAACAGTTGCTTGTGTATATACAATACTGACTGATAAATGAAAAGAAAAAGAAATCACTGACAAATCTGTGCCTTAACTTGAAAATATACGTCACATTAAAGTATTTATAGTTTTTGCCAACAATCTAAAACACATTTGAAGTTCTTCAAAGGAAACAAAGGTGTTGTTTTGTTCTGCTTTTTGATAATCACATCAGCAACATTCAGAGGCCAATCTAATCTGAATCCAGGTTCAAAGATCCCTCCATTTCAGCTGCTGGTGTGGGCCATGCTAGAGCCAGACTGAGAGAGCTACATATTTATCTGTGAAAATAACACTGTTCTAACAAGTCTGTGTGCTTAGCGGGTGTGTGATGGTCTGACGCAGATGAAACACTTTAAGAATGGAGAAGAGAGGGCAGTGGTTGCCAAAATATAATAGCCCAAGTGCACAGGTGGAAAATAAACAACCTATTTTCATTTTGTGATATGAAAGAAAGTTAAAGGGAAAACAGAGGGAGACTGAAGCAGTGAAACAAGCAAAGACGGAGAGGTACTGAGAGAATAAAGTGGTAATAAAGTCTTGATTTAAATAATATGCTGCAGTAATCCACTGCAACTGAAATTGTTTAACGCCCTTCTCAAAGTCTGGGCTGTCCACCAAATCCAAGCAGCTTATTTTCTACTTTTTTTGTTTTATAATTTGCTACAATGATTCTCAAAAGAACATTTTGACTGTGATGTAACCATGCAAAACGCAAATATTTCCTTACCTGAAATACAAGAGCAAACAAACGCAATTAAACATTAGATCATTGTCCTGGAATTAAACAACACACATGCACAGAATGTCAATATCAATACATATATAAACAGAATGTAAATATCATTACATATTTAAAAAATATTACATAAATGCAAAAACTAAAGTAAAAAGTGCTGTATTGATAACATTTCTTGGCAGAAATGTACCCTAGGCAACAACATTTTCCAGTTCACTTATCAAAAAAAGAACCAGTTGTTATTCTGGCCAATTCAATCATTTGTTTAAATCCAAACCATTATTACATTGATTATTGGATTCATTCGAGTACATACTTTGAGATTTAGGCTGATGAAATGTAAAATATTATTCATAAAAACATATAATCTAAAATAAACACTAAACTGAGTTTGTTTTACACTTAATAGTGTTTTGACAGCAATTTCCGATCATGTGACCTGCTAAGACATTTAAGCAAAAATGGATGTAATGATTGAGTAATGACTAGCAGGATAAAGATAATTATTCATGACGGAGATCTCTACAGCTAGGGCCGGATCAGGGTCCCACGAGCCCCCTGGCCCTCTGCATGCCAAATTACCCCTTACAGTAATCTTTCCTTGTCCCTAAACTGCCTGTTTTATTTGGTTATGCCCTGAATTATGAGCCAAACACTCAGTGTGACAAAGCTGTTGTACCCAGTGTTGCAGAGCAAATTTTACATACACCAACCACAAAAGTGAAGCCAAAACCAGTGCAGCAGAGATAAGTTTTGGATCTGATGCACTCTATGGCATCTAATGTGGTTCAGTTGAGTAGGGCTGCACTGCATTTTTAAACTGCAAAATATAATATAATATAATATAATACTTCACACATATGCACCATTCCCACTAGCAGTCTGAGGTCATGCAAACTACTGGAAGTGAGAGAGTGACAGAGAGAGAGAGAGACATGGGTGAAAGCCTCAAAATTTGTAGTGAGGTATAGCTTGAAAAGAGTTGGTAGAGCTCCTGAACAGGGCAAGAAAACAAGCCAGGCGTAAATGAGACGTAAAACAAAACAGCAAATGAGAGCTTGCTGAAAAATTGTACTCAATTAACTTAAGAATGCATCGATCCCTGTTATTCTACAATCAATCTTCATCTTGACAATTCTTGCAGCAAGGAGAAGAAGCATTTATTTACTTCACAGAGAGAAAGACAAGAGAGCGGTGGGAGTGGTTAGATCCTGTGTGATTTTTCTCTGCGGTTTAACCTCTTCTTGGTTGTCTTGGCAACTGTCAAGTCCAGGTTCCAGACGTCTAACAACCATCCCTAAGCAAACAAACAGTGATATACGTCCTTCTATTGCACTAGGCTCAGGTTTTTGTGGGGTATGTTTATTATTGGGTCCAAAGTGAAATTTCTGGGCCTGCTGGCAGCAGTGAAAGCTCTGGACAGGGAGTTTTAAATCATATTGATACTGAAGGGATTTGTACCATACCAGAAACTCAAACTCAAATGTGAGAAAGTATTACGCATAGCTCATTTGAAGCAGAGAAAATCTGGAGTGTAGAGACAGGGAGAAGTTTCTGGCTTCTGAAGTTTCACTCAAAGGTCTGGTCTAACTTTTGTCGGACGACAAATAAGAAAGAGCGCTTTATCAAATAACGTGGTTAAACACACAGACTTGCATGAAAACTTACACACACATTTTCTTTTGTATTGGTTTTATCGTATTGTTTGTTTTCATTTACTTCCTCAGCAAATGATAAGATACGGAATAAGAATAGTGGTTGGCTGAATACTAAGCTTTTGGCAAATTAACTGTTAGCATTTATCCACATGAGAAAACAATGATGGTTGGACATCAAGTTGGCTCCAGTTAGAGTAAATGTGCTGATTATTTTTTACAGATTTTACAGGTTTTTATGTGCATGTGTTTCCTTGATTAACAAAACAAAACACACTTATTCTCACTTGGCTCTTGTAATTTTTATCTTAGACATTCTCAAGGTCTTTGACCAGAGGTCAAAACAACACACCGGAATTCGCAAATGTGAACATGAAACAGCTGCACAAAAATACACATTAAGCTCACTTCAAGTCAAGTTTGGAACAGGTTTGACTTTTCTCAAACATGTCAAATATTGGACAGAGAGAAGACAAAAGTAAATCATTGGAGAATTCTCACAGCTACAGGAAATAAGATGGAAAGGGAAGCATCCAGGTTTTAGCATGATGCTTTAATGTATTCCAGTAGAGTAGAGAGGCCATCTACTTACCCTATGGACCTTATTCCCACAAATTCCCTGAACTGCTTCTGTAGCACCATATGTTTTAGCTTTTGAATCTAATAATGAGATTTCATAGATTAAATTTACAATATATGGCTTTTGATTTTTACATTTAAAATTAAATCCAGAGGAGGTCCTGCTGCAATATACTAGTAGCCCATTCACACCAAGAAAGATGAGTATAATGATAATTGTCCTGGCTTCCACACCAATGGATGATAATGCTCTGTTTATCAGCCTACAAGCTCAGTTATGTAGTCTGCCACTTCAAATGCTTGAGCGGATTCAGACAGGCTCTCAATGTTCCTCTGTGATTATAAAAACTTTATCGTTTTCATTATAGTTGTCATCCAGTGTTAATCAACCTGAGGCAACATACTTTACTTTTTTTTTATAATGAAAGTTACATTAGTCTCTTAGCACAACTGCTTAGCAATACAACCTACTTTTTATCCAAACATTTGATTAAAATTATAACTAAAATGATTGGAGAATAAGCCTTTATAATCTTAAATAATAAAACATTCAAACTGAACATTAGAAATACCATTAACTTGTTGCTCAGATTTCAGTAGCTATGGTTGTATACTGCGTCCATTAAGTTTGACGAATCTAAGAAATATTAACACAGTATCAGGACTTTCCCCATCAACATTTTATCCAATTCAGAATGAGTATTATTAGACAGATTTAAAGGCTGTTGATTCATTTTTGGAGACAATTTGGTGTGCTGGAAGTGTACAGGAACTTCTCTCTGAATTACGACAGAAGCAGTGTGAGACAAAGCAGATCATTCACAGGTGAAGCTGAACAAGGAAAAAGAGTTGGCAGCAAGTACTAGAGACTGAAAGAAGTTGGCCTGACAGCTATGTTCAAACCTGGCTTGGGCAGATTCCTTGTGTGCCATCATTCTATCTGCAACAGAGGTTTGGAAAGGAGGCTGATTTATTGATTCAATCATTCCAGAGCTGATAATGTAAAAACATGTCAATTGACAACAATGGAGTGGAACACATCTCAACCGGTCACAGGGACTATCTCTTTCTTTCTTTCTCTCTTTATCTCCTGCCCTGAAAAGTGTACTCAGGAGAAATGAGGCTATCAGTAGCACTCCACTCTATCTAATTTAAGGATAACTTGATCAATTCAGAGACGAGGGCAGAGACATGAATCAATGAGAGTGCTACTTTTACAAGTCCTTATCAGTGACTTGGACAAACCCTGATCTGTTACAGACAATGTTTAACGTTAACTCCATTAAAAATGCAACAGCTCACAGTAAATATTTAGCACAGTGAATTAGGGTTAAGTGAATGTTAACCGTGACGCTCAAAGACCCTGGAGCTGAATGGATCCTTCTGGAAACGTCTTCCTGTATTTCCGTAATAATGTGGAAGTTATCGTTTTACCTATAAAAATATGCATTTTTACTAGTTTTATTCCAGTTAGTTCTGATTTACATTTTTACTCATGCTCTTTCAAAGAAAGCACCTCCACAGATATGTACTGTATGTGCATACTAGACTCAAACAACTTTTCAGCGCCATCTCTCGGTGTCGAAAGAATTATACGTGTAAAGTGGGGTTGCTACAGAGAGTAACTCGAATTAGGCGACAGACTGTGAAAGATCAACCGAAAATAAAATATACACATAGCTATATATGTTGATATGAAATGAGAAGGCAACGCAAAAGACATAAGTAAGACAATGTTTTAATTCATAATTTTTGGCATATATATTTATATTTATATATAATGTTCATATTAAAACTGAAACATATTAAACATTCGTATAACATCTGCAATATGCCGTTTGTAAAAAAAAAAAAAAAAAAAAAAAAGTGCTTCCTTTTCCTTGCTTTATATTTCTGTCCAAATGTTCAGTGAGTGATGACGATGAAGACAGGAAAAACTCAAAAGGCACTGAAAGCGGTCTCTGCTCGAGGGTTGTTGTAGAAAAAAAAAACCTTCTCATGAAATGAACACGCTTACAGAGCAAGACAGGACTTCACTGCAAAACCAGTGAGAAAGCACACGGTGATCGTCCACCGGAATTGTTCACATGACAGCAACAAACATTGCATAGAGATATGCACCCTTTCACATTTTTATCAATCATACTGCATAAATACAAAGCGTTTACTCTAAAAGCGTATACTGACAGGCGTTTTACAGATCAGTACCCAAACCATGGCAAAAGGTTCTCAATGGAATGCGCTTCATCAGGTTGAGAGGGACGACATCGTGCATACAGTCTGCGATGCTAATGACAAATATCCTACCACCGTGAAAACCAATTCCAGTCCTATGCTTTGACATTTGTCGTCCATGAAACATCTCCACCCCACCTCCTGCACAAAGGTTAAATCAACAATATCATACAGTGAATGTTACGCAGCAACAGGTGTGATGGGAATACAGCCTGCTATGGCAGGAAAGTTTTTTTTTTTTGTTTTGTTTTTTTGTTTGTTTGTTTTGTTTTGTTTGTCGCTACAAAATGTAGTTCAGGTTCGCATGTAACCCCCTGGTATTTGTATATTAGCTGCACTGATAATGTTTCGCGTAGCTAACACACACACATTCTTAACAGGACTACACTTACAACAAGCCAAGTCCAAATGTGAAAAGATGAGCTTATCGTTTGTTTTTGTACAAAAGGCACATGTATAGGCTACCGCAGCTGCCTGGCTCCTATAGAAACACTTTGAGAATGTGTCAGCGTTTATCCAGCAGACGTAAATATCACGCAAAAGTTACTTCAAAAGTCCAGCTCGCTTTGTTAGGCGCAGCTGCCCATGGCTTTGACAAACGAGCCGTCGGGAAGCTGCCTGAAGATGCCCCGTAACGTCTCCAGTTCTCGCGTGAGGTGCTCTACCCTCTTGCGAAGTCTCTCGTTATCCGCCGACAACTCGATCACTTTATGTTGCGTCTCTACATTGCGCATTTTTGCCTTGTCCCGGCTCTTGCGCACGGCTATGTTGTTGCGCTCCCTCCTCAGCCGATACTCGTTGCTGTTCTTGTCGATGTGTTTCTTGGATTTCCCTCGATCGCCCATCTTCATGGAGCCCCCAGGCAGGTGGCTGTGTTGGTGATGGGGACTGGGTACGGGCGTCGGGGGAGGTGTGGGATGACCCGGCTGGAGATGCATGGTGGTTTGCGCGCAGTGCGCGATCTGGTGCTGCAGGTACGACAGATGTGGCGCGTGATGTTGAGGGTGGTGGTATGTGGGGGGCATCGAGTGGCCGAGCTCATCTTCCTCTCGGGGCTCCTGTTTGATGGCCACGGGTCTCATTCGCGCCTGGCTCTCGTAGATAGGCTCTAGTTTGGAGGAATCCATGTAGCCGTTCAGACAGCCGTACATCTGCGGGGGTCCCGGTGTGCCATTGGCGCCGTGGGGGTACTCGTAGTCTCCGCTCGCCAGCTTGAACTTTTCTTGCTTGGAGCTGTTGTGGAATAAGTCAGCCAGGAACTCGTCGTTAAAGGCTGAAGGGTCGATGTAGGCGCTGATGTCGATGGAGTTCTCGTTCTCGCAGATCTCGCTCAGGTCTCCAGCGGTGTCTTTGTAGGTACTATAGGCGGTTTGCTGACTCTGTACAAGGCTGGTCATTAGTGGCCGTGGGGCGACCTCGTAGAGGTTTGCTTGCTCCATGGAGTATCTAAAGCTCGCCAGACATGGCGAAGAGCTGCGGGAATCCAGCTTGTTCGCAGTACCGGAGAAAGCCGCGCTGGCTCCAAGTTCTCAGGACAGGCGAGCGCGCAGCCTGTCGTGGCTGTGTACTCGGCCGTAAAATTGATTTGAGTGTAAAGGCTGAAACACCACACGAGATCTCCCTTAAAATGACACTTGGACTCTCAGCGTGTGAGCTTCACATCTGTCAAGTACTTTTCTGAGAGCACTTATATATGCTTGGAGTTTGGAGGGCGGGTGTGCTCTGGGTCCTAACGCAGAACGCATCCCTGCGTCATCTTTGCGCGAGGGCTCAGGGCACGCACTGATATCGACCTGGTCTTTACAAAAGTCAATTATTATTGAATTATAGGTTAAATAGGCTGGTACGCGATCGTTTCATGTAACTGATAAAAAGCTATCATAATACATGATTGCTTTTTATGTTCGTATAATGTTTTATGGTTTTACAACTGCATATGAATTGATCATTAGATTTTGAGATTTATTTACAGCTGTTGGATGTGGGAACTGGAATGCATTTTTAAAAATATCAATGCATGAGGGGAAAACGGAGATCAGACTAAACTGGAGACCTATTACTGGTATAACGGGTACGGACATAATATGTAACGGATATTATATTAATACAATATAAATGCTAAACTAGAAAAATAATTATACAATTGGTAAAAAAGAAAGAAAGAAAAGAAAAAACAAAATAAAATATTACTGATATTGTCTTAACACATAGCCGCCTGCATTTAAACGTGCAATTGAGCCGATGCCATAATAAATTTTTTGATGAATAAATTAAGTCATCTCGACTCCACATTAAATTTCACAAAAAAAGATAGAAAACACTCCACGTTTTTTTCATCTAATTAAGATTTGTTTGATCTTTGTGTATTTAATTTGTCGTGTTTTATCTTTTATTTTTCCTCTGATCGCTGCTGCAGAATTGTACAATGCCATCCATTATTTTAAAGCGCTTGGGAGAATCTTTGCGCACAACAATAAATACGACCACTTTGTTAAAACAAACAGTGTAGCACACGTCTCACCTAGTGCGTGAGAAGCTGGAGAGCACACAGCAATCTACAGACTTGAATGCGCTGTAGTTGGAGCGCGCGTATCGCCGCTAATCAGTGCGTGCACAGTCTGGGAGCTCCCTCTATTGTCACAGAGAGGGCCTGGCATGTACCACAACTGAAAGAATGAGTCGAGAGGCCACAAGACATGTAGCCAGCAATAGATAAGTTATACATTTCAGTTTTTTTTCTGTTTTGGTCTAGCCTATTTTACCATATCAATATTAGAAATTATCATATGGAGTTAGTAGCCTAACACGTTATGTTACATTTAATGTCCTTCATGTAAAAAATGAATACTCTCATTAGGTCCAAATGTCCAGTCATTTCTAAATATAATATATAAATTAAATAAAACGGAACCACTTACATTTTGTGACATTCATTATAATGCAGGACACCCAAAATCATTTGTGCACATTTGGTGCTCTGTTATAATTTAATAATAACATTGGCTTTATATATTTTATTTGCTGGTGGTAGGCTTCCAGATTCCAAAAGTCTAAAGTGCTAAAATTATCTCAGACTTGATGTCCTAAGGCTAAAAGTGCAAAATGTTAATGTAAACAGAGTATTAGCAATATTAGTGAACAATTTATTTAGCTCACGGTTCTGTGAATCTTAATAGCTACTTTACTGTTTGCATTTTGGTAAACACATGAAAAATGTTCCATAACATAAAATAAGAGGTATTTTATTATTATTATTATGCAGTAAAAGAATAACAATTACAAGTACAAAAGTAGAATGCAGAAGAGGATTAGGGTTACATAAATTAATCCAAAGCAAACTGTTAGCATATACAAATCACACTATGGAATAGATTTATTAATTTCTAAAAAGGATTTAAAATATGTATTTAAATAAGGAAGGATTTATCTTTGAAAATGTACATATATTAATGTAAAATTCGACGAGAAATAGGCCTAGCAACAAACAAATTATACATTTAAAGTGAGCAGGGTCTATTCAAACAGTAACCAAAAATGTTATGGATATATTCTTATACATAAGTTAGAATAAAGATATTTAAAAAAAAATTGAAAAGTCAACACTAAAATGAGAGGTATAATGTTACCTTGGTTATTATTCTTTACAGATCTAATGTTTTATTGCATGAAAACGCCCCTGACCGACAAGTGCTGCCTGATTGGTTTAGTGACATGTCAATCAAACAGTGTATTTCGTCATCTCTCCCAACCCTCTGATTTGATTGGTTGCGAGAGCAGATTTCCCTACATGGTCACAAGATTTCGCAATACTCCCAGGCGCCGCTTTACCAAACAATAATACCTCAACCTGTGCTTATTTTTCCTTGAACAAAGAGGACATTATTCTTTATTAACGCAAGTGGATAACTTATAAGCCTCGAGCGTTTTCAAGGTAAGTTGTCTGGGTATATTGTAAGATAGCTATACAGACTGTCGAGTTGATTTTTTAATCAACTGAACGATGGCTCGCTAACAGAGGATCCGTGCCGCTCATTCGATTGCAAAATACCTTCAACTCCCGGATCTGAGGCCAACGAGAGCTTTATGACCCACGCTTAAACATGATCGCGATCGACTGTGGCGCATTATCCTAGATTCGCGTAACTTTTATGTAGAAAGCTGCCTGTTTTCGCTCTCGGTTCATTGTTAGATGCCTGACGTCATGGTTAGGAATGTGGCAGCTAATTAGCCAACCTGCTAACCTGTAGTAGATCTCACTTGTTACAGACTCACCTACACATAAAGAAACACTTCTGTAAGTATTGTCAAGGTTTTACATGGTTACGCGATAGTTTACAATACTGTTTTACCGCATCTGCGGCGATTTTGAATGTAGGCACACTGTTGTTGAAAGTAAGTCAGCGGTATTCCCCTTCATTCCCACAGTTCCGTGTATGATGTAACCAGCCAGATATGAGTCCAAACAACTTATAAAACACTTCCCAGCTTTAAAACTACATCACCAATCAACTTAAAATTGCTTTACAGTAGCTTCGCTATTCTGGCGTTTGTTTAAAATGTTAACTTTAGCTCGAAATAGTTCTGCATGACGACGGAGTTTCCCTTCTCTCGTGTACAAAGCAGCGGGTGGGAGCGCGAGCGATGATGCAACCGCGGGCAACACTTGAGCTCGCGCTCATTGGAGAGAGAATTTGCCACATATGCACATTGACATGGCAGCACGGTCGGATTACAGCAACACAACGCTAACGAATGAGCACAAGCGGTTGACCCGACTTTTAAGTGTTGCAGCATTTTGCTGAAATAATGTGTTTCTGCTTGGTGCATCTGCCCAGGTGGGAATTGTGTGACATCAAATCATGCAAAGTGTGATGGAGTATGAAGCTGATGTGTGCAGAGTACTCTGTCTAACTTATTTCTCTGAATCCTGTCTGGTTTTTAGGCACACAGCTGCATTTTGGGGCATTCAGCTTCTCACAATACCAGCTTACACCAACTCCAGTTCTGCGAAGTCCGACAACTCAGGTCGGAGAGGGAGAGAGAAAGACAGTGGAAGTGGATCCAAATGAGCAAGCAGTTGCAACAGAAGATATCCAGCACAGATCAGAACGGCGTTAGTGTTATACAGAATCAGCCACATAATAGTGCACTGAACCCAGCGGGAACTGCAGGACTACAGCAGGTACACACATCAACAAACTAACCTACTTAACCATTCATTTCTGAATATTAATATTCATGACTCTGTAAAAGCATTCAATTGTAATTTTTTTGCAGTGCTTAAACCATGGTATGTATTCGTTAAGTGCATTAAATCATCCCGTTTCTCATAATCTTGAGGAATAAGATTTGTAGATTATTTAAAACCTAATTATAAAAACTGTAAATTAGTCGTGTATTAGGTATATGACATTATTTGAATTCTTCCAGGTTCCTCAACTAGTTCCAGTGAGTCCAGGAGGTGGGGGTAAGGCCACACCACCCAGCAAGATGAAGAAGTCCTCTATGGATAAAAACAGCGATGAGTACCGCCAACGGAGAGAACGCAACAACCTGGCCGTAAAGAAAAGCCGCATGCGCAGCAAGCAGAAGGCACAGGACACCCAACAGCGTGTCAATGAGCTGAAGGAAGAGAATGAGAGACTGGAGGCCAAAATCAAATTGCTTAGCAAAGAATTGAGTGTGCTCAAAGACCTGTTTCTAGAGCATGCTCACAACCTCGCAGACAACGTGCAACCCCCTGCTTCTGGTGGAGGCCCCGGAGACCTCTGCAACAACAACAACAACAACAACAGTGGCAGTAACAGCAGCCAGTGAGGGCCTGATGTTGGTTTGCAGTGTGCTCTGCTGTGGGCTGTGTGGAGGCTCTCTAGGCAAATCATTTTACTTAATCGTATTATGCTTTTTCCCCTCCCGTTCCTGGAATGTGTACTGTCCACGGTGTTTAACTTGTGCGTCTTCAGTCTGTACACTCAAATTCGGTTTCCTTTTTCACTCGTATTATATCTCATCCAGAATGTTACGATCGCCATAGCAACCGCAGAAAGTTCAACCCACGCTCTTGATTTGATGTGCAGGAGATAATTGTAATATCTGCCCTCCATTCGTAAAGCAGCACGTCTCAGTGTCTTGAAACTTTGCAGTGTCTTGGAGGACCGTGGAAGCTCCTCAAAAGACAATTTTGAAATCTGGCCAAAGCAGGTCACGAAGATTTAACAGTTGATATAAGAAGAGTAAATGTGTTCCGTCACTCCACTCTAATGTGGATAGGAAGGATTGAGAAATGTAAATAATAGACAGCACTGTAGTTGGTTAACATCATTTTGAGTTGGAATTGAGTAAGGAAGATTTTCAACTGCAAAGAGTACCTATTTTGTATTCCTGCTTTTTTGCCTGTCAGCTTGGGTTGATTCAAACTCTTATTTGTTGACCATGTCTTAGTTGAGCAAATACACTGTTGTATCTATGGTAACAGACTCAAGACAGACTAAACGTATTGCATCAGACTCTAGGCAGCGTCTGCATTACCAGTAGTCCTTAAATCCCTACAGTTAAGATCTCAATTTTGACAAGGGTGGAGAAGAACAGATAGAGTAGAAAATTAGCTCTAGTGTATATGTCAGGGTGTTGGTAGGCAAGTTAACAAATTATTTCATAACAGTAACTCCTCTGTCTTTGTAAATACTGTTGAGATAAGGCTGAGAATGACTGGTGCTGAACATTGAAAGTCATCAATCACCTGACGTGCCCTACATTTATTAAATTATGTAAATTATAAGTTATATTGAAAAATGTTCTTATCTGAAGAAGCTTTGTCTAACTATGTTCAATTTTGACCATTTTGTGTCCCTGACCAGTCTCTGTGTGAATTTACATCTGCGGCAGCAGGTGTTGCTAAAAGTTATTGGAGCAGCCACATGACCTTTGCCCTCACTGAGTCTCGTATAGCTATGTGTTCCTGGAGTCGCTGTAGATAGACATTTGTACCTCAGGCTATATTTCATAGCCTCACCAGACAGCCTTTAAGATCTATATTCCTGTTTAGGAGGAAATAAAAAGGGGAGGATAAGAAAAGACAAGGCAATCTTATAAGATGACTGAAGCATCTTTAATTCTACTGTATATTTTCATTTTCTATATCTGAAGTTTTAAACATTTAAAATAAGCATGAAAGGCAATGCATGATTAGCACTATTTAAACAACTAATTAAAGGTCATGCTCTATAGAGGAATAGCGGATCTGCGACTGCATACTTTTTGTATTGTTGTATCCGGCTGAGCTAAAATAAAGCTATTGTGTAAAAGTTCTTAAAAATTAGACTTCAGTCGATATTTCATGAATATTTGATTGGCATATTTTGCTTAAGTATGAGGGTTGCTGGGCAACTTGCTTTTTTACATAAATGTATACTGGGTTTTTGTGCATTGTAAATTAAAATTGAATACAAAATACATTCCTTGTGTTTGTACTAACTGTAAAGAGGGGCACAAAACCTATTGACCAATTCAGCTGAAGCCCCTGCAAAAAATCCTGCTGCAGCAAGTAAAACAAAGCATAATTCTAGGTGAGCTTTCTTCTAACCAAGGCCAACACCTCTCTTAACATAAACTCTAGCACAATTTTAAGATTGCCACTATATGTTTAGGCAAAAATCACATTCTGTCTGAAGTCCTCATCACAAATAAACCATTTTACAACCAAGAATATAGAATTCCAAAACCTCGGCATTTAAAATGAAAACTATGGTGAGAGTTTTTAAGCCAACTAAACTGGTTATGAAACCAATGTGACATGCTGTTTTGCTATACCACTGCATGTTGGGGTGATAGACCTATTACGAAATGTTGCATAGTCAGTTCAGTCAACCACACATAGTAAACTACTGTACTATTTAAAGGAAGAGCTAAACTGGATCAGAGTTGTCTCAAGCCAAGATTGTTTCCCAATGGCTTCAAAGGTGCAAATGATCAGGAACTGCTAAGCTTACCATGCTTTTTGGGAAACAATCATGTCCAGTCCAAAAAAAAAGAAAAAAGGTAAAGAGTGTGCTTTTAAAATATTTTTTTTTTTACATGATTGAAGAATAATGGGAAGATTTTCTGACTGTCAGAGAGAGGGTGTATCATTCTGTACTTGGACTCTGGACTGTTTTATGTGTGCATATGTGAGTACGTATCTTGTTCAGTGAGATAAGATGTGTATTGGAACACAGACACAATTTCTCAGAAGAGAAGAAGGACATATAACACTACAGCTACAGCTCTCACCTCTCTATGTTCTTCTTTTCATTTTTCTATAAACTTTTGGACATATCCTCTCTTTCTAGAGTATATTTCTCTTCTGTAGATGAGATCTTCTGTATGAGATGAACAGAGTGATAGGCATTTTACAAGTTATCTTCACAACCCTTTCAGTACCTCCAGCGGAAATACATATTTCCCCTTGCACTGCATTTCTAGACCTTAAAGCTCTCTGTAAAGCCAACAGGTTAATCTAAGGCCAGTGCAATAAAGTGGCTTTCGAGATGCTGATGCATTTAGTGACCTGATTTAAGCAGACAAGGCCATAGACACTATGTCACTCCAGCTGGCAAATGGCTAGAGACAAGAGATAGTAAAACGCTGATTCAAAAGTCAGGTACATTTACATTGCTGAGGTTACTGTAATAACTTGCCACGGCCCATTCATTCAGTAGTTAATTTATAACCGACTGACATCGGGATCATCCGACAGGCAGAAAAGCATCAAGATAGAAAGTGAGTATATTAACAGTTGGACTGACTCCAGTTTGGATATGCTGATAAGGTGGAGAGGCAAGTAAGCTCTCAGGGGCCCTACACAACCTCAAGGCCAAAGAACATCTAGATGTCAAGTTACAGATGCTTGTATTTACATTTCTTAACTTGAATTATTATGCTGCAGCTCCAACACCCACTCTTTTTTCAACACCATTAGCTAAAAATAAAATCTACTATGTTACAAAGTGAGACAATGCTTAGTCATGAATGATTTAATATGGCACTTTAAATAGGCTTACTATTCTTACCTCCTTTAACGGCCATCACCGCGGAGCAGTGAAGCTCTTCATATCAGTAGTAAAGTGGAAACATCACTAGTTTTTAAACTCCCGTATCTTTTTAGTAGTTTTTAATTAAATAACATGGTAGGGATGATCACGAGTCATGACTTATATATTTGTTATATTTCCCGAAAACTTTTCAACAAATATATCGCATATCCGGCTTTTTTTTGTTGCTGTTATTTTTTTTTTTTCTCGAACGTTTAGAATCTGAACTAGCAGTGTACGTAGCTACGATTCTCAAATGATTCATTCGTTAGAGTCAGTTCTTTTTTCAACGAATCGGTCACAAAGGTTAGTGAATAAGTAGAATCGAATCTTTCCGAACAGTTTACACTCACACACTTTCACGCGTATTATTATTATTATTTTTAAGTACAAACAGTAAAGGAGGCCTAAGCAAAACAGAAATGTCACTTGAAAGAGGTCTTTTTTTAACTTCAACCCCTTCAGTTAAAGGCATTTTCTGACCACAAAAGTGTTAAAATATAAAATATTATGCCTTCAACTTAAAAGACGCCGGATCGCGTGGGTTGCCGCAATCAGGAGAAATTTTTTATTTATTTATTTATTTTGCGTCTTTTCGTCAGCTCCTCCACCTGCTTCCCTTGTTGTTTTTTCCAGGAAGGAAAGCTGAAAAAACGTATTCCGTTGTTCAGTTTCCTCCCTGAACGATCGTGTGACCTGCTATGGCAGTTCTTGATGGAGAGAATCGACGTTTATTAAAAGCTCGACAGAAAATCCAAACACAGCCTCCAACCATAGACAGTAAAAGAAATGGACACAGCGACCCCATAGGAACTCAATTGAGACAAGTGAAGCCCATTTTTAGCGTTTTTTAACACTTCCGTTTCTGACGCGCAGACTCAAACGAAGCTTGATGACGTCAGCAACCTGTCTGACAGATGTAAATCTTCTAGTAGCTGTGCGTGCAAACTGCCACCGTTAATCTTGCAGAGACGGCGAGCTTGAGCGGGGAGTTCTTTGTCATGAGTGAGCAGGAGTAAGTATTCTGATTAATTATTTTGTATAGTATTTTACAATGTAAAGCCAATACGCCATATTAAAGGGGGGGGTGAAATGCTCGTTTTCACTCAATATCCTGTTAATCTTGAGTACCTATAGAGTAGTACTGCATCCTTCATAACTCCAAAAAGTCTTTATTTTTATTATATTTATAAGAGAAAGATAGTCTGTACCGATTTTTCCCGGAAAAACAGGAGCGCCTAGAGGCGTGACGTGTGGGCGGAGCTAAAGAATCACGAGCGCCAGTAGGCTTTTGAGTTGAGAAGCATGTGGAAGCAGTGAAACAGATACAGAGGCTGAAATTTAACAAGAGCAGCATCAGCAAAGGCGGTATGCTATGTGGTATGTACTGAAACTGTATATATTTGCTTAGCGGTTTTGGAAAATGACTAAGTTCCACTTTATGTCGTCTTTTTTTTTTTTTTTTTTTTTTTCTAAGCTGTACATGTGGAAAGTGCAGTTTGATGACAACATCGCATGCTGTTTACTTGATGTGCTTATGCGCTGATAGCTAAGTTAACAACACAGAGATATTTGAAGCAGTTTTACTCACCGCATGTGGTTCCAACACACAATCGTGACCCTTTTCCGTTGGTACTGCATTATCCTTAAGAAATAAACGATGTGCAATCCGAAATGCAGGGAACAAACAAAAACACTTGCACAACTCTGTTGATGCTCTGTAAAAATAAACTCCATCCACTGGTCCCTTAATGCTGTTTCTCTTTTGGTAATCTGTGCAGGGTTGTCTTGCCCTGGCAACCAAAAACACACTTCTTTTGTGACTTTTCGCGACGCTCTCGCTCTGATCAGGCTGTGCTCAGCCTCTCATCAGGCTCTCATTGCTCTGCTGTACTGGAGCGCGCGCTCTTCCGGCAGAAGAGCGCGCACTTAGGACCCATATAAGGAAATTCCGCTCCATCTAACGTCACACAGAGCCATACTCGAAAAAAGCTTTCCGAAACTTGTGACAAACCGGAAGAGGTTTTTTTGGAACAAAAATACTCCTTCAAATGTACAACTTAATTTTTGAAACTTTGTCCATGTTTAGCATGGGAATCCAACTCTTTAACAGTGTAAAAAACTCAGTATGCATGAAATAGCATTTCACCCCCCCTTTAAGTTAATTGCCTGCGAGCTTCTCCTCCTGTCTGTACGTAATGCGACAGAGAGACGAGTGGTTATGACGCAATCGTTAGCTTATTTTTTTTACAAAAACTGTTTATACGGGGCCATAATGTAACATAGAAGGTAATGGAGCCCTTTATACATTGTCGTGTATCTTTAGAAATAAATAATGGACAAACGGAGTCTTTAAACGCCTCAGATGTAAAGTTATTTGCTGTCAAAGTGACGCAAAAATGAATGGGAGTCAATGGGAATGCTAACGCAAGTGAAGTTCTGCTAAAAGATGGCAGCCCCCACCCGACTTCAACTTCCGGTCGAGTTCCTTGCCCCCTGTTCCTTATAGGGAATGTGAAGGTGACGTCACGCCGTGTTGCATTATGGGTCCTCCGCCATATTTGCAGGATCGCGCCCTAAACCGCTGTATTTGAATTTGTGTGTTGGAGGCAGGGGGCAAGGAACTCGACCGGAAGTTAAAGTCGGGTATAAACAGTTTTTGTAAAATATAGGCTAACGATTGCGTCATAACCACTAGTCTCTCTGTCACATTACGTACAGACAGGAGGAGAAGCTCGCAGGCAATTAACTTAATATGGCGTACTGGCGTTACATTTTAAAATACTATACAAAATAATTAATCAGAATACTTACTCCTGCTTAGAAGATTTACATCTGTCAGACAGGTTGCTGATGTCGTCAAGCTTCGTTTGAGTCTGCGCGTCAGAAACGGAAGTGCTAAAAAAACGATAAAAATGGGCTTCACTTTTCTCAATTGAGTTCCAATGGGGTCGCTGTGTCCATTTATTTTAATGTCTATGATAAGGAAGCACTTTAAGTAGCCATCTAAAAATAGTATGTTATTGTTTACGCGTTAACCACGTTTTTACAAAATCTGATAAAGACAGCAATCCTTTAAATGACGCGTTTTCAATATAAGTCTATTAGAGCTACTGTACTTTGCGTTTGATAATATGCTTAACTACTAACATTTATTTTCTTCACATTCATTCATATTTCCAAATAGTTCTAGTACTTTCTCTAAACAATTCTTTATGTAGATAAATTTCAGTCGATGGTAGCTTAGTTTGCCCAACCTGTTAGATCATCCTCATTCAGTGCAAATCAATCATTAAATGTCAGTCAGACGGTTCAAGACTCATCTCAACTCAACATTTCCATTTTGCTCTGAGCTGAACAGAACCATGACGAGTTTGGCTCAACTCCACCACACTCAACAAAGCTAAGATTAAGTAATGTTTATTCATCCTCATGGACTGTTTGCATCCATCATGCAGATAGATGAACTTTAAGTTAGCCGTCAACCAATGAAACACGTGCCGTGTGCTTAAAAGTACTGTATCACACCACAATGGCAGTTCCTAGAAGGGTTAATGAAAAAAGAAGTGGGTGTTTTAAGGTCAGAGTCAGCAGTCAGAAATTTATGGCCCAATATTTCTTTTTAGGGTATTTTTTTCCCCCTCTGAACATTGTTGATTTCTTGAACTATGAATGAGTGCAGCTCTTAATCCCAGTAAAAGACTGCAGATGATCGTGTAAAAGGGAGGCAGAGAACAAACAGGACTGGAGTTGCACTGTTCTGATTCATGTAGAGGAGAGGAATTCAGTGGGTTTACTCTAGGAATTTCAGTTATGCTGAGACTGTTTACTCTGTTGCTTCTCTCTCCATCTCCGTTTTAATATGCTCATTAATATCAGACACCACATCCTCCTCCCAACAAGCTTGACTTTATCTGACGCTCTGGACTTACGCTGTTATCTCCCTGTTTACTGCTCCACAGTATTCACTCATCATTATACAACAAATTCATCAGTCAGTCTCATTACCTCATGCTCTAATTCACATACCATAGCTTAAAAATGTTTCAGTTCTTACCAAACAGGTTTTCTATAGTTGAGGATATTAGTGAAAATGCTGAAACATAATGTTTTATTTAAACCTTTTCAGTATATCAGGAGATATTGTGTTTTGTTAAATTTTATTTATCTTTATGTTGAGTTATTTGAATGCATTAAAAAGAAACAGCATTAAAGGGGTCATATGATGCTGCTAAAAAGGACATTATTTGGTGTATTTGGTGTAATGAAATTTGTTTATGGGTTTAAGGTAAAAAAAAATAAAAAAAAATAAAAGCATTTTCCACATTCTGTATATTATTGTTTCTTTATGCCACAACTTTCTGAAGCACATAATTTTTTACAAAGCTCATCGGTCTGAAAAGTGAGGTGTGGTGTGATTGGCCAGCTATCCAGTTTGTTGTGATTGACTGAATACCTCAAGCGTGTGAAGGAAATGTTACACCCCTCACCATACTGTGATGCATGTCCCAGTCAGAACACTGGCACGACTAAACAAAAACAATAAAACCCATTACAAACGAGCCATTTGTTGCAACCAGAGGGGACATAATTACGGATTATAATGACTTATACTGTCTTTTTACACGTTGTGTTGCATCAAGTCACATCGCATAAATATAAAACCATGTCTGTATTTGTGTTAGGAGAAACGACAAACAACAAGCGCTAATTTACACTGCTCAAAACACGCGTTTAAATCATCAGTGGCAAATCTTTACAAATGGAGTCGGAACAGCCGGCACTGTAGTCTTCTCTCTCAGGATCAGGAAACAGTCTTCCATAAAATGTGCTGCACACATCTGAATATTTGGGTTGAATTGTTCTGGAACAGTGTTAAAAATACAACTTAAACACTGACTTCTAGTCGTGTCCTCTTTTGGAAGACCAAACAAAGTATTTTCACTTTCACAACGAAACTTTAGGGATCTTATCTATGCACCAACAGCATGTAACACTCCAAAGAGAAAGGAAAATTTGTAATCGCATCATATGACCTCTTTAAATATCTCTGACTGAAGTTTTTTTTTTTCAAACAATGGTTGATCTGTTCTTTCTTCTTTTTTTTTATTTTTTTTTTGTTACCTTTTTTTCTTGGTTAAAGGGTTAGTTCACCCAAAATGAAAATTTTGTCATTAATCATTAACCAATGCTTAGGCTCTTCTGTGTCATCCGCGCCACAAGGATGCGCTGTTTCTTCGTGTATTTATCTTTGATTTGCTGTTATTTACTTGGCAGTCTATGAGAGAGTCTCAAGCCTATAGGTTTTCATCCAAAATATCTTAAATTGTGTTCCAAAGACGAACAGAGCTTTTACTGGTTTGGAACAGCACATCTTTGTGGCGCAGATAACACAGCAGAGCCTAGGCATGCTTAATGATTAATGACAAAATTTTTATTTTTGGGCGAACTAACCCATTAATGTCATTACTTATTTACAAATCTATCTTTTTAGATGGGATCCAATGTTTTTCTTCTTATTGTATTATCTAGATTAATAAATGCATATATAAATATTATATGAGTAATAAATAATTCAATTAATATCACATTATATACTGTATATATTCTCATTACATTGTATAGTAATATATATATATAAATTAATTTATGATCATTTTATTTATTTTTAAATGCAGTTAAATCTGATTGATTTCATCTGCTTCACCCATTTATCAGATTATTATTGGAAATTGTAGGATGGCTTGTTGGCTGTTTAGTATCTGAATGCGAAACTTCATTGGCTGGTTCAGGCTGGTCAACAAAAGGTCATTGGCTGTGGGTCCCTGTCGGACGATGTTATTGGCTGTTAGCCTGCGTGGGAGAAGGTCATTGGCTGGCCATGGTGTTTTGGTTGCCAAGTGTCTCTGGCAGAATCCTCCCCTGATAAAAAAGCATATCAGATTCCTCTTCGATCTTCTGCACATCGCACAACTGTGTTCAAACTCAACTTAACACTTTAAAGCACCTCGGCAGTGCTCTGGGAACCTAATTCCGCTTTTCTATTCCTCTGTCCTAATATTAAGACTGGAATTCCTTTGGTTTACTTGCATTGTTAGTACAAAAGCACATGTTTTGCTTTGACAACCATTAATGACCCATATGTCACAATAATGGTCTGGGAAGCCGTTTAAACAGTCTTTGGTATTCATAAATGAACGACAGTTGTTTCCGCATGCTAGTTGTAATGGAAAGAAGACAAGAAGAGAGTAGTTATGATCATAATACAGATTTTCCTGAGCAGATTTTCTCACAAACTGCAAATATTGACATTGTTTCACTTCGTGTTGCACGTTTCCTAACAGATGGATGATCGAAAGCATCCAAAGCCTCCACATAAAAATGAGCGATGAACCTTTGGTAAAATCACCCTCCTTTTCTTTGCTGAGCACGCCAAGATACGTTTGTTTAAAGTAAACCTCCTCGAAGAACTTGGCGAGAAACGTCCTGCAGCAGCACATCTGGAAAACATGCCCTATAGAGAGAGATTTTATTGTTTGTCTTTTAAGAACCAAAGCCCCTAATGGTTTTCATAATTTAGCATAAAGTAAAGGATATTAGTTTCAATAATCTCTTATTCATACAATCTCCCCATAAAACACAGAGCCGTGGAGATGTCAGCTGTGACTGAGCACCGCACATGCGCCAAGAACATTCAGCCTCATTACAACAGGTCAGTTAAGGCGAAAGAGAGAGAGAGAGCAGGAAAAACTTTTGTGCTTTTTCACTTTTCCAGATTTTATGTCATCACACGCGATACAGAGTTCAGATACACCATGCAGTCTTCCATATTTCCTGAGGGTCTGTGTGTGCGTATGACGGAGATAGACCTTATGAATCTCAGTGTGAGGCTAATATTCTCACTATATGCTGCTTTGTTTTCTTCCCATGCTTTTCCTAGTTTATGTGTGCATGTGTGCACATTTTCTATGGATTGGAGAACTACAGAGTGACTGCTCTTCAGTAACACTTGACATTAAAAAAGAAGCATATATAGCCCTTAAATAGCGAGATCCTTTATAGCATGCTGCTGGCATGAATAGGTCACAAAAAAAAAAAAAAAAAGATTTCTCACATACACATATGTGACATTTGGACACACATATTCATTATTGTGAGGAAGAATATGCACACTAAAGACACACTGGGCCTCTCCTCCTGCTTTTCCACTGCCAACAATGTAAAATTTGTGCAGGCACAGAAGAAAAGCTGGGGAAGGATAGATAAATCTGATGCAAGCTACTTTCTCTTTCCCTTGCTTTTTCTCTCATGCTTTTCTTCCTGTTTATCTATCTTCTTGTCCAGGTTTTGACAGCAGTAGAAAAAATGAGTATAGTCTCAACAGTGCGCACATGAGAAAAGACAGAGAGAGTAGGAAACAGAAAAGGGGAATACAAGAAAAGAAGCATGGGATCGACATTTTACATCTGCTCATCACTCCCAGGCGAGACTGGCTTTTCTCCCAAATGTCCTTTGTGTGTGTGTGTGTGTGTGTGTGTGTGTGTGCTCTTGTTTTTGTGACATATCAGGACACAACCTCGTTTCCGAGTTCCTGTTCCCTTTCCTCTTCCTTCTTTGTTTGTATGTTTGGATGGAGTCCTTCTGTGACGATCGGAGACCCAGAAAAATCCAGGAGAGGAAAGATCCAATCGCAGTGTGGTTTATTAAGGGTAATCCAAAACAGAATCAAACAAGCCGGGGTCAAAACCAGAAATCAATCCAAACAAACAAACAAAGAAGGAACAAGAAAGGGAACAGGATCTCGGAAACAAGGAACGCGGAAGAAGAGAAAACTGGGTAACAGAAGGAAAGGACTCCATCAAGACAAACAGGAAAAGACTGGTAAATATAGGGAAGATAATGACTAATAAGTTAAGGAACCTGGTGCAATTAACAGGAGTGCAATTACTGTGATGAAGGGACAAGGTTTTGTGGGAATTGTAGTGCCTATGGTGAGGTGCCTAAGGGGAAGTGAGACCACTAGTGGATACCCAGGGAAACAGAGACCAGACAGCGTGACACCATGACTTCCCAATCTTTAAGTTAGTTTAGTTCTTGGGTGCTGTAGAGCACAATTACATAAAAAATGCACCTGTAGTTATCAAAAATTAATCTTAAAAATACAGTGCCATTTTTCAGTTATTATGAGATGACATATTGGTGCTTGAATATTTTGTGACTATAAATGTATTTTTAATGAAGCAATAGTGTTGATATTCCAGTTTAACTTTTTTTCTAAAACCCTGTAATGTGAAATTGTTTTTATAAAGGGTAGAGTTTATTGGTGCTTTTTGACAAAATATGACAATTATGATTATTTTTTTAAATGTATAAAATAAAAAAATATTAGTATGATTATGATTTAGCGAGAATATGGAGCTGATGTTTCAGTTTAATTCAGAGGACCAAACTGAGCAAATATGCAATTTGGATGTTATTTATATGTCCAAAAAGTAAGATGAAATTCTGATTGCAATGACAGTCAGTGAGATTTTTAAGATATAAACTATAAAAACTAAATATGCCTAGTTTTATGAACAGAGCTTTGTAGTTTTAATTGTTTGGGGTAAAACATATAATGCAATATATTATATACATTTCTCAAAAGTTTGTTGTATCATATTGTTAAAGGTTTAGTTCACCCAAAAATGAAAATTGTCATCATTTACTTACGCTCGTGATTTTCCAAACCTTTATGAGTTTCTTTCTTACGTTGAACATATAAAAGGACATTTTATGGTCCCCATTTACTTCCATAGTATTTATTTCCCTATTATAGAAGTCATAGAGGACCAACAACTGTGTGTATCTTCAAAATTCTTTAAAATATAATCTTTTGTATACAGCATTAGAGAGAAACTTAAATAGGTTTGGAACGGCATGAAAGTTGAGTTGCTTCACCCCAGTAAATTTTTGTCTTAAAATGTTAATAAACAACAATATAAAAAGTATGCTTTTTACGTTACAGAAAAAAAACATCTTTAGAAAAATGAAGATTTCATAGCCGCAACCTTAAGGTGGAAATTATGCTATAAGAATTTAGGTTTAGGCTATAAAGAGCTAAATCTTACCTACTGATAACCACCATAATACTACAAGTGGTAAAGCAGAAAGCCAAAATTAACTGTTCATAAAACAGGGCCAATACTCATATAGAGGTACGCAAGTAACACCCTAATAGAATAATTTTTATATATTATATAAACATATATGCAATAAAGGCATGTTTTTTATTTTCAAAGCATTCATCTTTTACTGGAGAATAATATAACAATATAAATATAATATATGTCATGTCAAGCAATATGAATTCTGGGAATGTCATTTTACTATTTTTCACAGTAAATTTTTAATATTTACTTGGAACGAAAACCATAAATTTTACATTATTTTGCAATGAAATGACATATAATGGAATGTTAAACCATTTACTATAGCATTTTTATTATTTTATAATTACATTTTTTTTTTTTTTACTATGCAAATCTAGAAAATCAAAGCTCTTTGTTGAGTTTCCCTTTCAGCATCAGACTGTAAAAACATCTTCTGGTTCTAATCTTCTGTTGTTGTGTTGCACTGTTGCTCCAGGATAAATGTTGGTTGTTTTTGATGGACAGTACATTTCTTTGGAAAATTGCAACAGTATTTTCTCATTTATTATGAAAACAAAAAGTAGCAGAAGCAAGTGTGGGAGTAGTATACAAGTGGTCTAGTTTTCTCATGGCTCTGGTCCTGACTGAGTAATCTCTCACAAAATTAGGAGAATTTAAATGCCTCAATTTCATTCAGTAATTCAGCTTTGCCTTTTTTGGCTTTCTCAAGCTGGAAGCAAATTATTTAAAACAGCTAAGACCTGCCAGCAAATAAAGAAAAAAGAAACTACCTCTCTCCAGAGTGTGCATATGAGAGAGAGAGAGAGAGAGAGAGAGAGAGAAATGAAAGAGAATCCTATTTCTGTTGAGTTCATTGTAGTTTTTTGTGTTTGATGCTGATGTTTTAGTGCCGCAAACACATTCTATTCAGTAGCTTGAAGAACAAAATAAATGGGTGTAGTCTAGAATATCAGTAAGACAGTTGACTGTGTGTTTGTGCATTGAAATAAAAAAAAACTTTTACTTTAGAAGAACACCATATATTCCCCTGTGAGTATAGTGCCTTAATCCACAAGAGTCTGATCTGAATTATAGTTAACTAAAAGTGAGAATCTTTTAAAACAAAAGTTTATCCTCTAGGTTTGTCCCATCGACAGGAGAAATGAGTGCCAGTATTGACATCATATGTGAAGTCTCCTTTGTGGTCCATTAGAGATCTGAGTGGAGAGGCCACAAAAAGTGAGCATTTTGGGTGAGCATTTGGGGAGTCATGACCAACAATGCAAAAAACCTAGCTGGAACTGCATCCAATATTGTGTATTTTATTGATGTATGTAGTATATGATCGAGAATAGCAAACAAAAAGGAGAAAAAAATGAAGTGGCAGCAGGTAGGGCATCCATGCCAGTAGGTGTCACTATAAAGTCCAAGACCAATGGGAAAAATAAGATGTGGTATCATGACAAATCCTCCTACACCCCATCAATATCATGCATATTTTTCTTAATGATTTTGATTAGCTTCAGTAAGCAATCTAATCCATTAACCTGGTAGATTAATATGCCATTAATCCATTAGCCTGATAGTTTAGTATGTCATTAATCGATTAGCCTGATAAGAATGGCATGATACTACTCTGACTATTTCTGGGACATATGGTCATACCATATATTAGCATATACTTTGACTATTTCTGTCATTGCTATTTATTTGGCAGGATTTTAGCATGACACCAGTGAAACACCCTACTAAGAGCACATTTATCATATTACCTCTCTTTGTATGTTAGAATATACATATTCTAAGTGAGAGAGATCAAAGCCTATTCTTTCTTCTTTATAACAGTGCTAAATGTTTTGTGGGTGTGTCTGTAGCTGTATAATATGTTAGCATCATATACCTTGGGGTAATGGACTTCTAATCCTTAACCCCCATTTCAGGGCTCTGTCAAAGTTTGTGTTGGCTGCACTCTGTATGTACACCCCCAATGGATGCACACACATTTAAACACATAGCGTCAATATTATTACCATCTCATGATTTCTTGTGCAGTTTTTCCAGAAAAGAACCACTCCCAGATCTGAATAAAACCCATTGGCAGGAAAAAAAACAAATATCCAGCTACACTAGTCTTACACACACACACACACACACACATAAATGACACATTAAAAATAAAATATATTCGTGCACATCTAGCTCATGGCCTCACACACAACATGCATGATGTTCTCCCACACCCTGTGGTTGTGCACATGCAAGTATAATTAGAGATGTACTCTGGAGATTTAAATGTTCCAGAGATAGCGAGATTTACTGTTTGAAGTGTATTTGGCCAAATCGGGGCTCTTAACCCCCTTAAGAGAGAAAGAGTGAGGATCAAGATATGTAGGGGGAGGGGTCTTTGGCCACACGGGCCAAAATCGCATCAATACTCAATGTTCTCCTCTGTTTTGTGTGTGCATGTCCACAGAACAGGCCGATCTGGAACCTAGCTAACCTCGGCGATCATCCAAGTGTCTGTAAGCAATCACGGCTGACTTGATTGACATGCCAGAGCAAAACAATTCATGCTGATTGTCAGAGTGAATTACAATACAAGGTTGGATGGGTAGGGGGGTGAGAAAGAACATGAGAGAGGGAGAGCCATACTTTCAGTCGGAGCTCAGCTGCTGTCTCTAATCATTAAAACACGCATGTTTTAATGATTTATATTAGATCATAATGTGCTCTGATCTGGTGCTGTGTGTTATCTCTCAACTCTGTATGTGTACATCTCTTTCCTGTGATTTACACTGCAAATATACTCTAAAACACGCATTCACTTACACTCTGGCGTGCTTCCATTAGCCAGCTGCTAATATGGTCCTCTTTGCGTTTTGCTGAGGTTGTTTAAGGTTTTGTGCTTACTTTGTCAGTTTAACTGTAAATAAACTTAATTCTCAGAGTTCCATGTTTAAAAGCTACACCAAAATAATACACACACTCGGTTTGTTTTCACAGAGTTTCCTTCTAAAATATCCGTTCTCATACGCATCATACTTCAATTAACTTAAAGGGGATAGTTCACCCAAAAATTTAATTCTGACATAATTTACTCACCTTCATGACATTCCAAACATGTATGAGTTGCTTTCTTATGTTGAACATAAAAGAAGATATTTTGAAGATTGCTGCTAATAAAATAGTTGGTGGTTCCCATTGACTTCCATGCTACCATGCTCCTCTTTTGTGATGCACATTGCTCACACTGCTGTACTTGACATGGCACCTTGATAGGCTTCTCTCTGGCAGGTCTCCTCAGAATATCTAAAGACTTTTTCTGATCTGCTTTCAAATCATGGCCTGTCCTGTCAATCTGTCTTTGTCAATGTAAACTCGTACACATAGTGATATCTCTTAACATCCATTTTTTGCAAGCTCACTTCACCAGCTTCACTATGGAACACTGAGGAAGGTTGTAACATGGGCTGAGTTGTAACACTGTCAGTAGAAATTAAGAACAGGGATGAAATATATTATATATGACCACCACCCTATTCTTAGATTTCTTTAAAAAAAAAAAACAGCTAGTTTTGAGATAGACAGTCAGCATTTCACATGTGGGTTTTAACTTGATTTGTAATCATGTTAATGATATTATTTGAATTAGTTAGTTCCCATGTTTAATTTGATATAAAACATTTACTCAAAATAGTAATCTTTTTTTTTTTTAAATACAGAAATATGTCTAAGAGAGTTATAACTCACTTCAGGATTTACGTCACAAAAACTCACAAAGATAACTGAGTAAGAGTATAAACTGAAATTTGACACAAAATGCACCCACACAATGTTTTAACTAGCTTACATTTTACTTTTTCACTTACTTTCAAAAAATTTTCCAACTTGTTTATTATTTTATTTATTGTTATAGAGTAGTGATAGCGGGCCGGGGAAGGTTGTAAACAATATTTGTCAAATACAAGTTTGAAATAAACAGTACAAAACATTTATACACCTTAAATATAGAGATCCATTTCACCCATTATTATTTAATTTGTGTGTGTGTGTGTGCGTGTGTGTGTGTGCGCTCTTGTTTTTGTGACATATCAGGACAAAACTCTGTATAATAACATGGGTATGACACAGGTATTACAAGGAGAGGGTGACTTATGGGGACCTGACCCATGTCCCTATTTTTCAAAACGCTTATAAATCATACAGAATGAGGTTTTTTGAGAAAATAAAAATGCACAAAGTTTCCTGTGAGGGTTAGGGTTAGGTGTAGGGTTGGTGTAGGGACATAGAACATACAGTTTGTACAGTATAAAAACCATTACGCCTGGGATGTCCCCACTTTTCACAAAATCAAACGTTTGTCTGTATGTGTCTATGTGCATTTTGAGATTTCATATGATACATTTTGCACAGCCTTCTCTCTGGTTTTGTGTTTTCCCCATGAGCACTGGTCATGTGGCCCTTTATTTATCCGTATAGTGTTCATTGTAGCTGAAAGAAAATAAACTTGTCTCCAGCAGAGGATATTCCCCTTGTATCCTGTAAAAGGCCATTGGTGTTGAAGGCAGTTTCAGTTGTCACGGATACTGTTTATAGTTCATCCCCCTGAGTTTGATTCCACATAGAGGTGATGTGATCAGCAGCATAATGACACCCAGCTGACACACACAAACATGAACACAAGCTGCAGCTGGAAGAGATCTGACACAGCCTGTGAAGAAATAGAGGAGTGGGTCTTGCCAGACTGAACTGACCAAATGAGGGCAAGAGAAAGAGGCCGAGAATAATGTGTGACCTTACTGAAATCCATGCAGACATGCAGCCAAACAGACAGACATAAAGAGTGAAAATGGGAGTGAGAGGTTGAGGATTCAAGGGTCCGTAATTGATAAAGTTAACGGCTGTGAGACAAAGCAGCCATGTCTGGAAAGATGGGACATTGTCTGTCTGTGCCTTTCAGACATAAAATAGAAGTTGATTTGATGGCTTTTGAAAGAACAGGAATCTCAGCATGTTTGAAGAACATCATTGGGTCATTGAACTGCTGGATAAACAGTTTCTTGAACCTTAAATGCAATGCTCTTTTTTACATTTTGAAAGTTTTATTACCTTATATTATTCTCCAGTAAAAGATGAATGATTTGAAAATAAAAAACATGCCTTTATTGCAGTTGTCTCTCTCAGTTTGTTATCACATACTTCCCCAGGCAGAAACCACTGAAAACAAGACATGTCAGCGGCATTACGTCATTTCACATCTAGCCACAAATCAACTAATGTAATTTATATTTGAATTCCAGCAGGCCGCAATCAGCCGCCAAATGTCAGAGAAATTATCACCAAGTGACAGACCTCAGTGTGATGATTGTCTTACAGTGGTGTGTAGCGTGAAGCAGCAGCTGAGCATGTGGCCTGAGGATCCTGCTTCTTATTTGGCCTTCCAGCAGTGTTGGAAATGTCATAATTTTAGATTTCATGCACATTTGAAAAACATGAAAAGTGCTCTATGTTAGTACTTTTAATCAACTAATTTAAAGCTAATGACTTATTCTTGTGGTCTGCTTAATGCCAAATTAATCATTTGTTTTTATAGAAGTTGTGTAAAAGTAATGCAGGTGTATTCAGTTATGCTTGTTTATCCACTGGTACTGGTTCATGCATCTTATACTAATTATGCTTAATAAGTAGATTTCTTGTCTATGTACGTCGCACATGTTTACCACATTTTTGAACGTACACTTGTCTTTTGTGTTGATTCAAAAAGATTTTGGTTTACATCTTCATATCAACACCTAAGAAAAAAAACAGGGATATTGGATATTTTGCAGCATATTGTTTTGTTTATACACATAAACACTCCCAAAAAATCGATTTGTTTGTTTTTGTTTAAGCTAAATCCATGAACGACATGTCATAATAATGAATGACTGCTTGAGGAAAGATATTTAGTGTAGTTGTATCATGTAACATTCAGGTTCCCTTTCTAGGGAACTCCACGCAGCCTGCATGACCGGTGTCTGAAGCACGTGTGAAACAACGGCAATCTATTGGTCCACCTGGCCCATGACGCCATAGGCAGTGTGCCCAGAAGTATAAAAGGGCACCTGATGAATACATCATCCTCTTTGCTGTCTTCAGGAGCCGTCTGTCTGAAGTGCGTGTGATAGACCAAAGCAGGTGAGTGTTGTGGAGAATGTGTGCCTCTACACTTGAGGACACACACGATTTATGAGTCGTGGATTGGTCAGGAGCTTGCGCTTTGGATGTTTGAGGACACTGAGTGCACTCATTGTGAGTGACAAGCGTTTGTGTCTCGCGGTTCGGGTCCCGGCACAGCGACGCCTCGGATTGCGGGACTTGCGAGGTTAAGATGCTCTTTTGGGTTATCTATGTGTATAGCAGCACCTGAGGGAATGTGTGCCTCCATGTTCAGATTCTAACACTTGAGGCCATATTCTGCTTTCCCATTTGTCTCGGCGAAGAGCAAAGACAAATGTTTTGTCTTTGGACTTTGTTCAGAGTTATGTGCTCATTGTGATGAGTCACGATGTCTAAACTCCACTCGCATTGATTCCTGTTCTCGAGGGACGCAGGACAAAGCCATGACTTAGACCAGGCTTTGATCTCGGACTGATGATGTTTATGTGTTCGCTCTTAGTGAATCATTTACGCTAAGAGCTTGGATCTCCCTCTTGTGTTCCCTGGTCAATGACATGGTGCCTTGCTAGCCTACCATGGGACTGACACAGATTGGGGTCCTCCTTAGTATAGCCATCTGAGAGTGGTTATATTACAGCCATTGTTATGGCAGGAAGGGCTTACATCTGAGGCTAGCTGTGTCTTACTGGCAAGTTGCGGTGAACCCTCTCCTGGAGTGATCCCCTTTCCTAGAGCCTAGCAATCTGATGATAGCTGAGTAATTGCTCCCCTGCCTAGGGTTTTAAGGTTTAAGGCTATCTAAGCTAGCTGTGTGTGGTTATTCTGGTCTAAAAGCCTTCAAAAGACCTTTAGGACATATTTATCTGAGGATAGCTGTGTTCTAGCTCAGCAGCTATTTCTCCTTACCTGGATTTAAGTAGTTATCTTTGAGCTCTTCTAGAGGCTTTCTAGTTTAGTGTCTTCAGTGGCATTGCGTACTCAGGCTTATATGGTTCACATAGCATAGCTACAGTACCTTAGGATAGTTGTGCTCTTAAGCTGGCATGTTCCCCTTAATCTTTTCAGGTTCTCCATTTCTGCCAAGTTGTGTGAGCGACCCGTGGTGCAGTGACATGGCCCCTTTCTGAGGAAAGGCTTGGTATACGTCTGTCACTTCCTTGGTGCTCCCCCACCAAGAGGACAAGCATGCACCTCGGGACGGATGAAGTGGATGACACATTCAGCAGGTGCCCTTATATACTACCCCACCTATGAAGTCATGGGCTAGGTGGACCAATAGATTGGCATTGTTTCACACATGCTTCAGAATACAATATAATCCAGAGACTTATAGAGTATAATATAATAATTTACCTACATTCAGTTAATGGGGGTTTTCCACACATCATAGCAGAGCTTCAGACCTGGATCAGACACTCCTAGTGTCACAGGCCTGGTAAAGCGGCCAGCTGCTAGAAGTGCCCGGGCCATGAGTGCATGTGCATTATCTGTTCCTCTCTTGACTTTCAGTTCACACACACACTAAGAGAGCCACCAAACAAATGCACTCCGCTCAAGATGACATAAGAAACACTTGTGCTTTCTAAGGTCTCAGGGAATAATAAAGTGAAACAAACACACACATAACGTCAGTGGACAAGCTTATTTCAGTTTAATCATGCACATACAGTACACGTGCATTCATGCAAACATTCTGAATACACACAGTGTTCAACAGATGAGCATAATCCTGGCACAGAAATGAACGCACACCATGCTCAACAGAAAAGCTCTATTCAGATCTGTTGCATATTACATACCACTATTATAAACATACACTGACCTCAATGATTTTTCAATGTGTTTGGACTGAGTTAAGCAGTGAAGAAAGGAGAACCGTGTGTATTATGCATTATAATGACCTGATTTCATGCCTGCCTGGAATCACCAAAATAATGACTAAACTGTTCAGATGACTACTGTGAGATTTCAATTACATCATAAACTTTGTTTTCAGAAGACTGTCAGCTGCACAGCCGCAACTTATTGTTACTTGTTCTTGATCTCAAGAGAGGTGCAGGACACTTAAATACAGAAGCGGTCTCCCAAGAGTAATCTGGTGTGTTTTTATCTGTGATTACAGTTGTGTTTCTTTTGTCACTCTACTTAGGCTTGAACCTGAAACCTTGTGGTTAGCAGCGAGAAAAACACACCTATGGTTTGATTTCAAAATTTTATTCTATTTTATATATTTGTTCTATTTTAGAAATTCTAAATTCTTTATAAATTTATTAAAAAAATGTTTAATATTCATTTTCACTTTCAAACCTCATATAATAGATATTGCATTATTGGCTAATAGAACATAATATTATATAGCTGTTCTTGTAGTATATGATGATTATGACTTTTTGAAACTATTTTATATATTCAATTTAAGAAAAGTTGTTGATTTTGTTGGTAATTGGTATATTTTGGTGTATTCCTTTGTTTTGGAAATACGATTACTTTAAAAGTATCCAGGATATCACAAAAATGAGTTTGCAGCAATAATAGTTTGATCTCTTTTATGAACATGAAACTTGAGGAAATTATTAAAAAGATTCAGGCCCTGATATATGCAGAGGGGGGAAACTAAATGAATCAGAATATTTGATTACAGGATGCTGGCTATGTTTGCTCTTTCATCACCAACAAATTACACAGCCAAAAGAAGAAACAAAAAGTGTTGTATTCTTGGCCTCTACTATCCTACTTTAGAGTCCCCTCAGTCTTTCCACCCAGATGTCACGCCATCATACTCAACTTACTTGAGGAAATCTCTAAACCAACTGGACGACCTCATCCTGCACCCCCACCCCCAAGCCCCCAACAGGCCCATTGTGAGAGCTGATTGGGTAATCAGAATTTGTGTGTCTGACAGAGTTCACACATTATCAGGAGAGTCTGTGGAGGATTCGCATTATTAAATGTAATGTCATAGTTAGCAAGAAAAAAAGCTGTTATAGAAATGCTGAATCAGGACTGTTGAGACCTGGGTAACTGAAACAGGCAGGGATATGGAGGACGACAGGGATGGAGGTATGGGATATAAAAGAGAAATAATAATCCAGACAGAAAGGGAACTAATGTTGTTCCAAACCAGTATGACTTTATGTACTTTTTTACATTCTTTAAAATAGTTTGTTCCTTTGAAGAAAGTTGTGCATATTTGGAAGGACACAAGGGTGAGTAAATTAGGGTGAATGCCATTAACCTGACAAGACATGTTCTAGTGCTCTCAATGATCATTGCTTATCTGTAGGAAATCAAGAAAAGCTAAAGCACGTATATTCCCAGCTAGGATTAGCAGTGCTTATTGGATGGTAAAGGTGTTTTTATAATGCTTGTGTTGTATGGTTAATTTCATTGGTTCTAGATTAGTGGGAATGTGTAGACCCATCTTCTGACTAATGGGCTACTGATTTATTGCAACTGATGCAAACTGTAATGATGAGACAGAGACGTTCGGATCCATGTGCAGAACTTTAATGATGAGAATGGTCAGACAGGCAATGATCAGTAATGGCGTCAGGTATGTAGGGATAATCAGAATCGATAACAGGAACAAGCAGATGTCGGGGGCAGGCAGCAGAGAATCAGAGTCGGTATAAACAATCCAAAGGTCAGGTACAGAGGAAAACACGAGGAAAACACAAGGAAAACACTCAGAAATATCAGACTGGCTAAACAAGACTTCGCAGTGAGTGAGAGTGAGTGTGCTGCTTATATGTGTGTGTAAACGAGGTGCAGGTGTGGCAAGGAAATTGGCTGATGAATGAGGTGCAGGTGTGGCAGGGTGATTGTGATGCAGTGACTTATGGGTAATGTAGTTTGGGTGTGGTGAAACAGTATGAGAGGTGCTAGTGTCCAAGTGACATCTGGTGGTTGATGGGTGGAATGGTCCTGAGTGGAGTGCCCTCTACTGAAGCTCATGGGCACTCCATCTAATGATCGTGACACAAACTGTCTGGTTAGGGTCACCCCCTTAGCCTCTGCTGGTAAATGCCAAAACTATGCAATTATGCAACTATGAATTGGCTAATTTTTCCATTGAGATTTATTAAAGGTATATGAAGGCTGAGATTAATAAGAATGAGATGAATAGGAATGCTAAAGGATAGCTTCCTAAAAATATTATCAAACTGATTTGTCTCTGATGCTCCAAGTGCCAAAAGAAGCTATTGAAAATACCTTTTCTCTCAACACAGTGCTTCTTCACAGCTGGATCTGACTGTGTCAAACAGCAAGTGAATTAAAAACACAAAGGTTATAGTGGCATCAACTTTAAGGGATAGTTCACCCAAAAATGAAATTCTGTCAGTAATTACTCACCCTCATGTTGTTTCAAACCCATAAGACCTTTGTTCATCTTCAGAACACAAAATAAAATATTTTTTATGGAATCTGAGAGCTTTCTGACATGTGTGGTGCTGCTGACGCAGGAGCCGCTGTTCTGATGTAGGGGCAGGTATGGAATGACATGAGGGTGAGTAATTACTGACAGAATTCTCATTTTTGGGTGAACAGTCCATTTAATACACTACATTTTTGCTTTTCAGTTTATAGAAAACAGTTCAAAAATGTGACCTGGCTAGCAAGAGAGACAAAGTAAAACTAATTTAAAGAAAGAGAGACAAAAAGTCAATAATGCTCAACCTAATAGGACACTTAAAGATGCCAAATTTGATTGAGAACTATAGTGTAAAGTGTTGTTCAAATAGGTTTCAAGAAAAAAAACTCCTGTCTCATGGGCGGCTGTGAAAATAATTGATCTTTTAAATCTTTCATTAATTTTTTTTTTTTTTTTTTTACAAAATTTTAAACTTTCATTGAAGTAAAACAATTGAAAGTAGGGGGAAACTCACGTTATGAAATAAATGTGTTTCTCCAATGCAGGTTGGCCACAATTATTGGCACCCCATAGCAATTCTTATGAGTAAATTATACTATATGTAGCATATTCCTATACATATTTGCTTTTTGTACCATACCATGGTGATTATTAACATGAAATTGTCCAGCCATGACTTCCTGTTCCACAGTATTATAAATATGAGGAACACAAAGGCCAAATTCCCTTAATCATCCATCGCAAGGAGTAAAACCAAAGAAAATAGAATTTCCATCACCAGGGCAATAATTAAGAAGTTCAATTAAAGAAGTTCAAATTCCAATCAATTAAAGATGTTATCATAAATCGTATTGATTTATTTTATTGCTGACAGAAATTGAGTTAAGATCCATCGAAAATTCTTGTGTTCTTCAGAAAATGTATAGCATAAAGGACAAACTATCACTTTAATAGATAAAATGTATATGTTAGTTGATTATATAAAACTTAATTTACATATAATGTTTGTACATAAGTTTAGTATAAAGTTCAGATGATATATAAAGAGAAAGCATAAGAGCATCTGTTGGAGCACTTATTTAATTATAACCAAGTTCACTCATTTTACCTAGTTGGGCTAAAACCTCTGCATGGCTAGACAGTGTCTGACATATAAACACACTCATCAAAGACCAGAGAAGGAAAAATTTCAAGAATTTCCCACTCTTGTTAGGGTCTCCAACAGTGTGACCTTTGACCATGGTAAAGCAGATTTAAGGGGGTGAAGCAATTATAACAACATCCAAACAGTGATAGAAATAAAAAAAAATAGAGATGGGAGAATAGAATGAGAAATGAAATGCTGTAATTAGACAGCTTGGGTTGGGTTTTGCTCTGGTATGTCTGACTGTAGAGCCAGAACAACGGTCAGTTATGGGACATTGAGTGCCTTACACAGCAAACTCACTTACACCGGGAGGGTAGAGTGGCCAACAGCTCTTTAGGGACAATATTGTCTAGGACACTGACGTACTTAAATGAGGAAAAAGTTCAGCACCAATCCTCAAAGCACGCAGTGCAGGCACGACTCACACACGCCTTTATTACCCAATAGAGCAAAGGAGAGAGTGACAGTTTATTTCAGAGAGAAAAAGAGACTGAGAAGGGAAAACGTTGGGCTCTTTTGCAATGCTGTTGTTTGGAATGAAGTGCATGTTTGGTCTTTGGATTGTCAACCCAAGTGCTTCAGCTGGCATGATGCAGATGCATGCACACATAGCCACTAAAATGTACTTTTTGGCACTGTGAAAAAAAGGAACAACATGGAAGTGTTTCATTCCTGAATGAATCAACAATTTAAATGATTCTGTTCAATCACAGTGACTCACTTATATTAACAGTGACTTGCTTTCAAATATCAGTATTCAGCGTATTAGAATTGAAATATCAAAACATTATTTATGCATTTGTAACTAGGTTAAATGCATTCATGTCCTACATTAAACAGTGTGTAAATACATCTAAATGCCACTTCAGATACAGCTTTTGTGTTTCCTCTGTATTGCAAAATGAATTTCGGTGATAATGACTTTGTTTGGTAACAGCCCCAAATGTCTTATTATTGTAAGTGACTTTATTGATTAAATTTGACACACTTCTAAAAAATAATGGCTTTATGAAAGTAAAAATGCCCATAAAGGGGAAAAAAAATCATTTTAAACTAAAAAGTTCAACCACTACAAAGAGTCAAAGAGCCATAATAGGGGCACTTTAAACCACACACACATAGTATATTTATGTTCATTAATTAATTTCATGGCTTCAATTTTTTATTTGTATTTTATTTTTGTTTCATTGTGGTGGATCCTACTCGTACAACACACATGCAAACAAAATCAAAACAGCATAAAAGCCCAGTAACTTTAAAACCAACTTTCTCATCACAATTTCTCTTTTCACTCTCACATCAACTATTTCATCAGATTAGAAGAGGTATTAGATATTGCAGCATTCTTGCAATATCTTACTCTCATCTACTATAAGCTTTATGCTGTAGAATATGCTCCATACTCCAGTCTTTTATGTTTTTGTGAACTCTTTCTATTATTCCACAACACAGGCCAGAAGAAAAATGTGAGACAGAGTTGACTTCCGCACACCCTGTGAACTCTCCTCAGTGTTACATAATAAAAAATATTAAACTCACTGTCAATATAGCACAGGAATGTGAAGGTGGGAAGGCAAAGTTTAAATAGCAGAGGGAGATAAAAAGAGTCAAGGGAGAAACAGTAAAGATAGGATTAAAAGTGAATGGGGAATCAAAAAATAATTAGAGAGGGCAGTAAAAAAAAAATCAAAAAGCGAGAAAGGAAGTGAATGAGAAATCTCCCACATTTCGGTTCTTCTGTGGGAAGACAGAACAAATATACATGGATTTGTGCTTCCAGGAGATGACTATACAGACAGTGGTATATAATCCAAACAAGCCCTTTCCCCTGCTCTGGACCACCTCTCTGAAGCACACAGAGTCAGAAGGTGCTGTAATGTGCCACAGAAACTAAACAAACACTGTCACTGTATGCGTAACACACCATTTACACCCAGAGATCTTGATCTTTTCCTTAAAGGCTTGGAAGCTTATTCCCTTAGGCTTAAGGTTTGAGGTCAGTTTTTTTATTTTTATTTTTTTGCTTCTTTTTTTTATTATAATTTAAATTAAATTGTATTATAGTGACTTTCCTTTATTTTATTTTTTTATAATAATAATAAATAAAACCGATGATACTCATTGTAATATTTCCCCTAGTTTTGTGTGTATGTGTGTGTGTTTTTTTTATAAAATAACACATACAATTTCATGGCAGGTACATTTTCCCAAGTCTCCAGTCATTACCAGGTGCAGAACTATGTTAGATGTAGGCCTTGTGTGTAAGTGATGACATAATGTTGATTTTTAGAAGAACTAATCCTTAAAGAACCTTTTTTGAACCAAAAACTAGCGCATGTTTTGTATGGATGTAATATGTTAGGCTGGATTTCACTGGGTGTCCTCTGTGTTCTGCACAGCTCTGCACTTGGCCGCTGTTTTTCAGTTAACTTGCACTCATCTCTGAAACTGTCCTATACCTTTATCCCCTTTGTGGGTCTTTCCATAGCAACAGCCCAAGTGTGAGCAAACTTGGTTCTGAATTATTTTCCACCAGAGCCTCGTTTAGGATAATTCAACACAGAAATCAAGACATTTTGAGAATTCCCTTAGCCTGAACTCACCAACAAGATTAAAATTAGACATCTTTTTTCACTTTCACACTGAATTGCACACACAGTTGCATAAAAACAAACCGCAACCATCTTGTTCGGATGATTTAGAATGATATTTAGTGCCTAACGGGAAGGTGTTTAAATATGAGATATTATAATATTGTGAAATTCTGAGGACAGAGCAGCATTCCCAAACTACCAAACATCTCATAATTTAAGAGGACTAACTACTTCTTGGTGAATCATTCACACAGTGGAATATGCTCTCAAACACGCTGGAACAGTAAACTCTAGGAGAAACGTTTATCACTTTCTGTCTCGTTTTTCTTGCTTTATGGAGACTAGGAAGCTACTGGAGTTTTTAACACTTAAAGCTGGACGTCTTGCTTTGCCAGATGTTATCAAAATTAGCTCACTTTAGGGCTTTCCGTTGACTTAAATAATTGTCCTTTTCAGCTTAAAAGAGATATTAGAAATGACTAACAGCCACTCAGACTGAACCATTAAACCATATTTTGACAGAGAAGTTCTCATCCTATATCTTCTGTAGATTTAAGATGCCCGAAAGCTGAATCCACGCTGCAGCATTGCTGTCAAAACCACTGATTGCTTAGAAGGTAGGAGATGCCTTTCTAAAAAAAAAAAAAAACCCTTCTGAGAGTTCCCACAGAGCATCCTGGGGTTACATGTCTTGTTTGATGGCACTGCAGATAGCATCCTTGCCACTAATTTAACATTAACACAATCCAGACAGGAAAAACCGGCAACAGATAAAGGATGGCAGTTGTTAAGTGAACATGGAAAGGGAGGCTGGACATACAGATACAGTCATGGCCAAAGGTTTTGGCAGTGACATAAATTTTGTGTTTCACAAAGTTTGCTGCTTCAGTATTTGTAGATTATTTTTCCACATGTTTCTAAGGTATACTAAAAAACAAGAAGGCTTTTAAAGGCTTTTATTGGGGAAAAAAATTGTCAATATTAACAATGTTGACCCTTGTTCTTCATAAGCTCCGCTATTAGCTCTGGCGTGCTGGATATTAGCTTCTAGGCCAAATGCTGACTGATGGTGATCCATTCTTGCCTTATAAATTCTCAGAGTTGATCGCAATTTTTGGGCTTCTGCTTGTCCACTCGCCTTTAGAGGACTGACCACAGGTTCTCTATGGGATAGAGATCTGGGGAGTTGTCTGGCCATGGATCCAGAATTTCAATGTAATGATTTTGCAGCTTTGTGACGTGGTGCTCCATCATGCTGGAAAATGCATGGATCATCACCAAATTGCTCATGGATCGTTGGAAGAAGTCGCTCTTGCAGGACGTTTTGATACCATTCTTAATTCATGGCAGTATTTTGGGGCAGAATAATGAGAGATCCCACTCCCTTGGTTGAAAAGCAAACCCACACATGGATGCTTCACTGTTGGCACGTCACAGGACTCATGATAGGGTTCACCTTTTCTTCTCCAAACACGCCCAGATGTCCCAAACAGTCAGAAGGGAGCTTCAGCAGAGAAAATAACTTTGCACCAGTCTTCTGCTGTCCAATCCTTGTACTTCCTGAAGAATTTCAGTCTTTCCTTGAAGTTTTTCTTGGAGAGAAGTGGCTTCTTTGCTGCCCTTCTTGGCACCAGGCTGTTGTCCAAAAGTCTTGTCCTCACTGTGTGTGCAGATGCTCTCACACCAACCTGATGCCATCCCTGAGCAAGATCTGCACTCAGTGCACTGCTGGAGACATGATTCTGTAGCTCCTCAGGAGGAGATGGTCCTGGCACTTGCTGGACACTCAAGTTTGTCCTGAAGACTTCTTCACTGCAGTTGAACCTCTCTCTTTGAAGTTCTTGATGATCTGGTAAATGGTTCTTTCAGGTGCAATAATCTTTGTAGCAGTTTCCTTGCATGTGAGGCCATTTTGATGTAAAGCGATGAAGGCTGCACTTGTTCCTTTCAAGGTAACCTTTGCCATCAAGAACACAATGATTGGAAGTGCTTCGTCCCTCCATTCATAGCAATAAGTTTGCTCTTACAAACTTACTCATTCACACTTTCACCTGTGCTGCTGATATGGTTAGATGATGTTCTCATAACAAGATTCAGGAGGAGCGTGTCAGATACTTAGCCTAATCAACACAGGTGGACCACAATCTAGTAATCAATCCCACAGTATAAATATCGCCGACTTACCTCTATCCATTGACGGTTTATCAGTATCCCTCCTCCACCCCATCTCCTCACTTCGAGTTCACTTTATAAATAGAGGGGGAAGTGGGGGTACTCGAGGTTCTGATTCCTGAGCTCGGAGCCCTTCCCCGGACAGCACGCCCAATACGCATACCATACCTCAGCTAATTATATGTAAGCGTGAACTCGTGAATGAATAAATGCTAGTTGGTCAGGTTTTGGCAGGAAAAAAAATTTGGCCAATGAAGCTTTTAGCAATTATTTAAAATGCATCTGATCGCTCTGCACAAAAATCTAGAAACAATGAGAATGAACACTACAACATTGTAAGCAGCAAACAGCAAAACACAAAATGACGTTATGATACAGCTACAGTTTTTCCCCACATCAGTAAAATGTGATTGGTAATGTTTCAATCCAAAAATCACTTCAACCCATGACAAATGCTCCCATGTGCTTTTAAAGAGCCTCTGTCTATTATATTTAATTCTTGCTAAGATGATTGTCCAATCTGGGATTATGTACATATGGAAGATCTTTTCATGTTTTGATAGTCATTCCATTTATTTAATGAAAATATAGTAAATTTGTGACTTTATTGTAAAACATTTTAAAATGTAATTTATTCCTGTGATGCAAAGCTGAATTTTCAGTAGCCATTACACCAGTTTTTTACATTTAATGCATCCTTTATGAATGAAAGTATTTCTTAAAAAAAAAATTATCCTACTGCCTGAAACTTTTGAACGGTATTATTAAAATAGTGTATGTTCTTAAAGCTGCAGTAGGTAACTTTTGTAAAAATATATTTTTTACATATTTGTTAAACCTGTCATTATGTCCTGACAGTAGAATATGAGACAGATAATCTGTGAAATAATCAAGCTCCTCTGGCTCCTCCCAGTGCTCCTATTGCCATTTGCAGAAATTCATCCGCTCCCGGTAAGAAACAACCAATCAGAGCTGCGGTCCGTAACTTTCTTTATGTTCAAAATGTAGAAAAAAATATATAATAAGCGAGTACACCATGAATCCATTTTCCAAACCGTGTTTTTAGCTTGTCCTGAATCACTAGGTTGCACCTATAATAAGTGTTTATATTCTGACTATCTTAGATTGCTTCGGGGATACCGCGGCGGAGTAACCCAGTACCTTTGTGATTCTTCATAGACATAAACAGAGAGAAGTAGTTCCGGCTACAATGTTCTTCCGCAAGATGCAAGCAGTTCTGTTTATTAACAGCTAGAGCGTCAAAAGTTCCCTACCGCAGCTTTAAGGACAGTGACTATAGCATGGATTGGGCATTAGATAGATGCGGTGCAGATCTCTGAGGGAGGAATGCAGTGTAGTGCACAGTAGAGTTTGAGTGCACCCTGGATTAACAGCATCTGGCACCCAATCTGTGGCCTTCACAGCTGCCTTATCTGTTTCCAGCACTGAGAGACTGCAGGGGTTAGTTCAGGACAGACACTAGCACTCGTGCACGCATATGAAAGAGCACAATTTCATGTACGGACATACACACATGCCATTGTCACATGGAGGACAAGAGTTACAATGCTTTTGTTTTCTTATTAAATAAATAATTGTAAAAATAACTGAAAATGTATATGTGTTTCAAAATTTGTTCTCTTAAACGACAGCTGAACACGAGCTCCAGAGGTTTGTGTAAAACCTGATGAACATGTGATCCAGCATGATTCGAGATCATCCAAAGAGCATTTTGTCCTTAAGTGAACGCAACTGACCTTTAGTACAAACAGTTCACATGGTCAGTGACACTTACTTGATAAGTGTTCTAAAAATAGCACATTTTACATCATAATTATTCCTGTTTTAACAAATCCAAAAATGTGTAGTTCTTTACTGACAATAAAAAATATGCACTGCCAGCCAAAAGTTTGGAAAATATATTTTTTTATGTTTTTAAAAGGAGTCTATTATGCTCACAAATGTACAGTAAAATAAGTAATATTGTAAAATAGTATACAGTTTACAATTGACCTGTTTTCTATTTGAATATATATTAAAATGTCATTTCTGAATTTTCAGCAGCCAGTCTTATCCAGTCATCAGATTTTAGAAATCATTTTGCTGATTTATTATTAGTGTTCAGTAGCTAACAATAGTGGTTCTTGTGTTAAATACAGTTTTTGCTGTTAAATTGATTCTTATGGCTTGACTAAACATATACCCAGAAGAAAAACTCCATGACTTCATGTTGCTACTAAATTGTAAGTAGTCATTTCGCAAACACTTGCTGTGCATTACATTCAAGGCAGGAGCACCTCGAGTGCATTGTTTAAGGGAACAGTAATGACTTAATGACTTCTTTTTCACGACTTCCCTCTGGGTCTTCAGTCGTGTTTCTGAGGTTTATCAACTATCCAACATTGTTCCACCATTCCATCAAAAGGCAGAATCACTTTACTTTACTTAGCAACAAATAATTCTGCTTTCTTCACTTTTTTTATTTTTATTCATTGTCTTTCACCTGTCACAGTGATCTACTAGTTTGAGTTTCATCCTCGGCCTCACGCTGTCCTGTTACCACTCCCCGTACACCCACCGTCTTCTGACAGCACATTCATCAATTTTGCAACTTCTTTAGGGATTTGGGACACAATCTAAAAGAAAAGTTAATGCCAGAAATTAATGACTTCCAGTGTGTTTGCTGAAAGAGCACATACAAGGAAAATAAACCATCTATAAACTGATGTTCTGATTAATCCACAGAAGAGATCTTTGGTGAATAACCTTGTTGCAACAGTGAAAGGCTATCACCTTTGGTCCACTTTGGTGTCACTTTGTGAGTTTTTGCATGTGAGTGTATACCATTATAGGGGGGATTTGTTACATGTTTGTGTTTATTTGAAACTGGAATGTTCCATGTGATTCTTTATTAATAAAATGTATTATAGCTATAACCATCAGTTGAGAAAGTAATATTATCCCATTTCGAGTCGGGATCCAGATTTTGGGACCTTTATATGGAACAGGCAAACAGCATTGATTTATTAGTTCTCAGCACTACATTCAATTTTAAAAAAGAACAGCTGCACATTTAGACATTTAGAATGATTAAATGGAAGGTATTGAGTCTGACCATTCTGTTTGACCTCTTTTTCTAACTTTAAAAAATGAGGTAAACCTCAAAGCAGACAGTCAAAGATCTGACAGGGCAGCACATGTGTCTGATATAGCCAGGGAGCCTTATACTTCAGCCTTGTGTGACGTTACCATAAACACACCTCTTAAGTTTTCCATTTGTTAGTGTAAATGTGTGTCATCTAGGTTGTCTGATTCTGAGTAAAGTCTGTATGCTGTCAGGAGCAGATAAACTCTAATGACCTCTAATTAAAGTAATTTAATATGTAAAAGAGGCCCAGTTTCAATCACACTTTATTTGTAGTGCATTATCTACATTATGGTGATTGAGGATATTTTTATGAGTCTTAATGGCTAATCTGCCATCTGATATCACTGTTTCACACTATATTGCTTTAGGAGCCACATCCCAAGGTTTCCGAGTGTCATTTTAGCTGGTCTAGACAGCCTAGCGGCATCTAATCACCATTTTCTGCATTAACATTTTAAACAACAAAAAATAAATGAACAGAGAGGCAGCTACTGGCAGGTGCTGTCCATGACATTAAGAGACTTGTATATTCTGTTTGAAATGTATGGAGAATTTGATTTATAATATATTAAAGGAGTCATATGATGTTGCTAAAAAGAACATTATTTTGTGTATATTGTGTAATGAAATATGTTTATGCGGTTTAAGGTTAAAAACACACATTATTTTCCACATACCACACAATATTGTTCTGCCTCTATGCCACATCTTTTGAAATGCGTTGATTTTTACAAAGCTCATCGGTCTGAAAAGCGAGGTTTGCTCTGATTGGCCAGCTATCCAGTGTGTTGTGACTGGCTGAATGCCTCAAGCGTGTGATGGAAGTGTTACCCCCCTTAACATGTTGTGATGCTCTTTCCAGCCAGAGTGACGAGACATAAACATTAAAACCCATTATAAACATATAAACATGATTTCTAGTTGTGTCCTCTTTTGGAAGGTCAGACAAAGTACTTTTGCTTTCTCAATGAAACAGTATTACACGCCTTGATTGAGCAGAGGCTTGAGAATGGTGGACAATGAGAATTAAAGGTACGCCTTTTTTTCTTTGCATAAACATCTGGGCAGCGTTATGTAAATCTTCCCACATAGTGATGTAGAGATGTGTGGGGTGTGTTAAAATGAGCCGTTTTTTTTTTTGTTGGGGGGGGGGGGGGGGTGTTGACTGTTAACTTTTATAAAGAATATCTCTTTGGATTTGAGACTGTAGACTTTGCAACTTCAAAGATCTTCTTTATGCACCAAGAGAAAGGAAAATCTGAAATTGCATAATTTGACCCCTGTGTTAAAAACAAATAAATTATATATATTTATATAATAATTGCTTCTGTTCAAAGGTTTGGTGTTTGTAAAATAAAAATGTTTAAGTATATTGTGCTTTCTTTTCAGAGATACAGTAAAATAATACTATTGCGAAAATGACGTTTTTCTATTTTAACCTTTTTTTTTTTTTTTTTTTGTACTTATTCCTGCGATGACAAAGCTGAATTTTCAGGAGACATTACCCCAGTCTTGTACTTTATGTACTGTATAAATAAAATAAAATAAATTACAAAAAAAATACAGTTTAAAGATGCAATAATAATATGGCTTAGAGGTCTGATAGACTGCCCTGCACTTAATAGCTGTGGAAAATCCTCACCAGTATGTACCCATACTGTTCTTTCAAAAGATAAATAGTACAATAAATGATCATGAAGTGTGTAAAAAAACTCAGGGTGATCTTTCATCTATAATTTCCTTGATTGCACACCTTTATGAATAGGGTTATTTAAAAGACAGCCATAACAATCTTTGACTAGTGTTGAGCATTTCAAGTTTAATGTGGAGCCTGTGTGACTCAAGCAGAGATCTTAGCAATGTGACAGTTTTATGGTGATTCAAGCACACATACACACACTCATACACTCATGGCTCCTTAATTTCCATGCACAACACATTTATGTTCCTCAAAGGATAAATGAATTTCTGTGCTGGAAGCAGAGTGCTAATGTATTCTGTGGAGTGTTCACTAGGTTTAAAACTTTGCCAAACTTATCTTTGAATAATCCAAATTCAACATTAAGTATATTTGTTGGATTCCCAGTAGGTTTCATTTTATATTTCAAAACTAGTTCTACTGATAGACCTGCTGAACACATTAAATAGCATCAACTCTTGCCCTACATAGCTGTTAACCATGTGTGATGGTCATTTCTTGCAATATTACAGAACTGACTATTACTCACCAGACCTTTATCTCTAATGGGACTCAGTTTGGCCGTCATGCCAGCAGTAGAAAGCTTGTGTCATGATGCCACCCACTAGCCTATCTCGCCAAGCCCCGCCCCCATCCCTCCGAGGCTTTCAGGGACAGACCTTCAGGTGATTTGTGCTCTGGCTCAGTTGCTAAACCATTAAGAAAAAAAATACAGTGTTCGTGTTTGTGTGCCCATTTTTTATAACGCAATAGAACTGATGTTGCATAACACGCAAATAAGACCCCTGACAGTCATTACTCTAGACCACACTCTCCTGATATGACACCATTTTTTAAATACGATTTTCCATTGGTACTTTTGGTGGCTGGGTGCTGTTATTGTGCAATGGACCAGTCCCTTGATAATGCTGATAGTGGGCTCAGGATACTGGTATTGTGAGGCAGAGAGGCCGAGGTGGGATCCAAAAAAAGGAAAATTGCATATTGTGTCCAGGTGGAACTCATACAGTTGTCAGGGTTTTGAACTTGATCTAATAATGTGAATGAAGACCAAATTCAACACCCATGGCTTGGTCAGCAAACAGCTTATGATAAACTGTTTGAAACTTCTTGTCTGAGGACAGATGGCCAGTTCAGTCTCAGTGATACAGGACATGTTAACATTCTGTTTTGAACAGTTTTCTTTTGTCTCTATTAAATGCTGATGAAAGGAAAATCAGGGCTAGTGTGTGGGTGGCATTGATGATTTTTATGTAAATTACTTATGAATCTTGGTGGTAGAGGTTTGGGGCATTACAAATATACAGTGGAAAAATTATAAAATTATAAAAATGTCTTATTCCATTATATACCATATTACACCTTATTTCCCTTATAAATAAACATTTCCACACAGGAATGGTATTAGTTCCTTATGGTTTCCACCAAAAGGTACAACAAATGCTACCATGAGGCACATATTAATGTCTCTTGATTTACGCATAATTCGAGATAATACTGTTTTGGTGTCTGTAATATTTTGGTTATGTTTACGATTTGGGAGAGATGAAAATGTATTATAAATCTTTCTGAACTAGACAATGCTTGTGGAAAATAAATGTACTAAAATGTATTTGATATACATGTATTTCATGCTAAGTGTATTACACTTGCATTTATATATTTACGACTTTATACAAATACATTGCAATTGTACTTTTGGTGTACTAAACTGGTTAAAAATTATGTAATTAATAACTCACCCTCATGTCGTTCCAAACCCGTAAGACCTCCTTTCATCTTCAGAACACAGTTTAAGATATTTTAGATTTAGTCCGAGAGCTCTCAGTCCCTCCATTGAAACTGTGTGTACGGTCTACTGTCCATGTCCAGAAAGGTAAGAAAAACATAATCAAAATACCGTATTTTCCGGACTAAAAGTCACAATTTTTTCATAGTTTGGCTGGTCCTGCGACTTATAGTCAGGTGTGACTTATTTATCAAAATTAATTTGACATGAACCGAGAGAAATGAACCAAGAGAAATGAAACAATAGAAAACATTACCGTCTCTACCGCGAGAATGTAACATGTGTTCATGTTTCATGTGTAAAAAAAACACAGTATTTTTCACACAATTCACCTATCTGTATACCGCTGTTTTCACTGTCAAAAAAGCGGGCTGATGTCTTCCTTGTTCTATAAAGAAATACGTGATGATTTCTGATTGTGCCAGCGGTTCCTGTGTTGTGATTCGACATCAGCTTAGAGCACGCTGCCCTCCTGGAAACATGATTGGGCTAGTTTTGGACTAGTTTTGAGAAGAAAGTGTGCAGGAGCATGTGCTGGAGATGTACTTATAATCACAGGAGCGTTTTTACTGACGAGATGCGCATGAAATTCGCATTTGATTTTTTTGCACAGCCCTAACATCTAGTTAACAAAGCTAAACAACGTTGCCTTTTGTGTAATAAGTTACAGAAATTGTTAAACGCACCAACTTAAATAATAAAATACACTTACCGGTTGTGGTCCATAAACAACTCCTTCTCCAGACAAAGAGAGAACTGCTTCATCTTTCAAGAATAATCTTTGCGCGAATCCGGCATTAAACTGATTGAGATTGATAAAGCTGACCTCAGCAAAATGTACTGCACATAGTTTTACATGTGGATTATAATTTTCTGGAACCGAGTTAAACAGAGGTGATTGGACTCCGAGATGAAAATAACAGTGTTTCGACGACATGGCGACAAACACAAACAGCTCTTCCTTCTTCTCCTTCGGAGCCCAACAAGCCCACGCCCCCCTGTTTGTGTATTCATGTGGGCGGAGGTTAGTCAAAAAACTGTTTTAGTGACGTCATTAATGAAGGAAGTAGAGGGATGTAGTCCAAACGGGTCGTTCGTTGTAAGCGAATTCTGTTAAATAAAATATCTCGCTTGGCATTGAACTTTGAGCTTTATAATTTTACAGATATTATTTATACTCTAACAACAACATTACACACTAACTAAAGTTAAAAACATGGGATCACGAGGAACAAAACCTTTTATTGTGTTGAAGTAGTGCTGAAGTCTAACTAAAAATATGCTGAAGTATATTTGATTGTGCTCAAGTGGAACTATTGCAAGTATAATTACAAAAATATCTTGCTTTTAAATACATCATTCAAAGATCATACAGTCCTCATCAATAGTAACATAAAAACACCTTTTAGGCTTTGTGCATTGTGCACAAGTAGTACTCCAAATAAAGTTTAATTATCATTTTTATATCAGTATGTCTCCAGCAATATGTCAGCAAATATATTAATAGATTTGAAATACATTTATTATTCCGTTTTTCTAGGGAAGGGAAAGCGCTCAAAAAACAGTAAAAAAAAACAAAAGATACACACACACACAAAAAACTTTTTCATGCTTTTTCACTTGTGCAGTGTGTTGTGCAAAAGTGCTGAGTACTAGTACCAGGAGGGCGATTCTGAAATGCATTTAAAAGTATTACAAAAATCCTATTGTCATTTTTTGTGAGACCAGTCAATTCAATTAAAGTTATTGCCTAGTGAAATTAAACAGTTTAAATTAAATAGTTTTTGTTTATATATTCTGTAAAAGTACATTCAGACACATTCAGTTTTCAGGTTAAAAATTTAGGCGATTCACCAACACTATGTGCAGAATGTCTAATAAATATACATTATAAATTGCACATAATATGGCTTGAACACCATTTTTTTAATATATATGATGATTTATGATTTATTAATCTGTCAAACAATATAATAATTTAGTGTTTGCTTAACATAATGCAGGTATAGCTCCACACTTGTAGGCTCTTCACCTAACAGAAAGGTTGCCTGAGAGCTTGGGATGAGCATACATCTGCATTCACTCAGAGGTGATTTACACAGCTTATCTGTTCATATGGAAGGTTTCAGTAGGGAAAAGGTTATTGCATTGTAGTCAATCACTTCACACTGTTAATGGGGCCAATATGTCATCAAATGTTGCAATGTAAAAGGCTTGGATGGGTGAAAGGGTCTCATCAGACCCCATGATTACAAATGCTACATCCGAAACCTTGCTTCTTGCTGTTAGTCAATGACAGGCCACAGTTTTTCATATAAAGGCAACTTGTAAGGAAATCACCAAAGCACCATATGTTCATGTCTAATGACCTAGAGTAACTTTGAATAAACATTAGACCAAATAAATACATAGTGATTAGAATTCAAATTTCTCAGCTGAGTCAAAGAAGAAAAATAGGCATTAAATAATATGCAAAGTTGAAGACTTTATTTCAAGTCAAGATAATATTTGAATGTGACGTAATGCCTCATTAAGTCTAATCTCAGTATGCTATTGTATTGATGACCTTAAAGCATCATAAAGACTTTTATGGTGTATTGCATCCTCTAGCTAGAAAGCATCAGTCCCATTGTAATTATAAAAAACAGTGACCAATATTGTCTTCCGAAATTCTGCTCCGTGTTCTGGCATATGATGAATTTGGATGATGTTTAAATAATCAGGTTTTTCATTTTTTGGGTGAACTAATCCATTAAGGCAGGGGTGTCAATCTCAGTTCCTGGAGGGCCACAACCCTGCATAGTTTAGTTCCAACCATGGTCCGACACACAAACCATGTAGTTTTAAAATAAACCTTAATGACTTGATTAGCTGGATCGGGTATGTATAATTAGGGTAACTGGAACTGTGTTTGACACCCCTGCATTAAGGGAACCTGGCTGCGACGTACTGTATCTTGTCCATACACAGGGAAAGAGCGCCCTCACAGAAGACACTAAGACCTTTGCCATTTAAATACTGAAGATCCAGCTAAATCCCGGAAGGCCAGTCTGTTCGAGTGCAGAAGAATATCAGTGGATTAGCTTTATCAGACACATACTCAGCATAAGAGCTGGTGATATATTATCACCATCAAACTTTGAGTTTGAGACTCAGGAACAAACCGCAGGAAAAGAGAGATAAGGACTAGGATAAAAGAATGTCCTTTGTGTTTAAAGTCCACAGCACAATCTCAGTCCCTGTTAGGTTCAATGGTCTAGTTTTACTGACTACCATATCTTATCCAGAGAGAGCGAGTTTTTAGGTGTTCGTGGAAACATTCCTGAGGATTAACAGGTGTCGTTCATACAAAGCTGGATGTGGTGGCATGACCTCTTAATCCTATTTCAATTGGTAAAGACCATGAAATCTGTCAAAAGATGCTGCATTTAAATCTGACATCAGCTGTCAGATTTAATCGTAAAAAACGCCCCTAGTGTAGCAGGTAAACAACCTGGTTCCAGATATACCTGATTTAGCTGACTCAGATTGTGAATTCTTTCCTTGTAAAAGGGTGAGACAGGAAACGCCGTGTTACCGCAAGTACATTCTGCTGCTGCAGAGTCATGACACTGGATTTGATTTCATACTTTGAATCCACCTCAATATATCCCACACATACCACACCCAGTATAGCTCAGTGCATGTTCAACTGGCTGAAAGGTAACGTAAACCAGGACTTGTGATTTACGGCCTTGAGCATCTTCTGTAAATCACAATGTGGGACTTTTTTCCTGTGAAACCATGTGTCATTATCACCACCAAAACCAGTTGACAGAGATGGGAGTGATGGGCCTTTCAGGCTGTTGTTGTGTGCATGTGTGTGTGTGTGTGTGAGAGAGAGAGAGAGAGAGAGGTAAGATCGACAGGGCTAATTATGAAAGGAGACAGTCTGAGGGGGTTTATGTGCGGAGAAGGAGAAAAACACATAGGACAAAAAAAAACAGAAAGCACTGACAACATAAAAGAACAAACAAATGCTAAAGAAGAGCTAAACAAAATATCTGCTCCCATTTAAACAACTATTAAATGCTTGATCGTTGCTATTTGTCAGCAATGTAGCAAAAAAAGCAACCCTGATTATCACCTAGTATCCAGATGCATGACATTTCTTTACAGTGAATTGAAGGGTAGCTGACTTTCATTCAGTGTGTTCAGTAAAGTTGAACTGAGGATTCTGGAGTGTGATTAGCCAACGTGATTAAGAGTTAGTATTTAAGGTCAGGTTTTTTATTATTTTTGTTTAACATTCTATTGTTGTTTTTAGAAACAGGTGTGTTTGGAGTACTTGGATTAATGGCATCTCTTGTTTCCATTTGGAAATGTTTTCCAGAGGGTTCTCTTATCACTGGGGTTTAGTGCTTGTGGAGGGGAGTGAAGAAACGGTGGTTTTGTGTCTTGAAGTATTCTCAGCTCCCAGTCACGGCTGCCAGTCGTCCTGGAAGGATAGCCATGTTGTTTTACTCTGCAAAAAAAGAAAACGGTATAAAAACGTATATATGATGGATAATGATCTTATTAACTGATGGTTTGGTTTGATTACTGTCTCTATGAGATGAATCTAAATAAGCACTTTGTCTTAGAGAGCTCAAACAATCATTCTGAAAGGTTTATGTTTGATGCAAGAACTTGATGTGTATTTTTTTCCTGAAATGTACTCGGAAACAATCACATACATAGATGTCCTTTTCTATTAATTACTATGAATCAATGTGTAAAACAATTTCTTGATTAGGGCAAGAATTAAGACATAATTATACATTATCCTGCGTATTACATGGATATTCTCACTTACAAAATAAAATAATAATTTGGACATGAAATTTCTGTTGAAACTCTGTTTTATAAGTTGACCTGTGTGTTTTCTTAAAGCTTCCACTAATTAAAAAAAGGTCCATTGCAATATGCAAAACAGTCAGCCTAGTAACAAGACGAACGCTGCAGCAATGTGACATGCTTATGTTGTGCAACAGTAGGATAACTAAATGAATCAGCTGTGCAACAGATTTAAGTGCCTGCCTGAAATGACTTACAGTTATCACTCTTCAGTTTCTGATTTAAAATACACTTGAGGCCAGAGTTCAACAGAGCCCAAAACATTCCATTCGATTTTACATTTTAAACAAATGACCATGATTATGATAATGATGATGAGCATTATTATTTTTTAAGCAGACAAAAAAAAATATTAAAAGTTCCGTCACGCCAAAGCTGACAGATCACAGCAGGACTTCACAAACAGACTGAGAGGTGTAATAATTCTCTTTTTTTTTTTTCTTGTATTGAGGAACAGCTTCACTGCTGAGTGATTGAAGACTTCCTACTAACATCGCTTGGCCAAACTCTCCAAAAGGAAAACACAATTATATTGCGATCGCTGTGCGTGTGTAAAGCTTTGGGGACTAATACATGCACATCTGGCCTCACTGAGCATGCCTGCTTACTGTCTTTATCATCTTCAATTAAGCCTTGGCCTGATCAAAGATCCCTTTCACTGATCAGAAACAATGCATTCAGCTTCGTCCAACAGTGTTAGGAAAGAACTAGTTAGGGCCAACTGTAATACAAGGCTAAGAATAGAGTTCACATTTGTCAATGATTTATTGTTCTTGCAAACTACCAACCGGATAAGAGAGAGAAACAGGGCCTTGATAAAAACCTAAATCAGTTTTAGTTCAACACAGGATTGTAAAACAACTGCAGATCTTTACATCATTGGTTAGTCTTGGCGTTCAGGTGATCATATTTCTTCTATTTGGGAGCCTTAACACTGATTAACCCCTTCTCTGATGCAGATTAAACTTGGGTTGTTGCGTTTGTACATGCAGCATGTATCTAAAAGTGCATGGAGTCACAATTAAAATATCAAACCAAACAGTATCTTCAAATGATTAACTATGGACATGTTACACTAAGTTTGTAAACAAAGTGTACAAATGCTTTTTTTAACAGTATAGCAGTTATTTTATCATTTAAACATTAATGTTTTGCCTGAAAAATATGCTTCCTTTAAAAGAAATGTCACTTGCTTTGATATTTTATCATCTAACGCAATGGCAAGGAGAAGTTTTTAAGTGTGACTTACTTTTCTTGTCCAAATACTTTTTGGTGCCACTGTATGTGTTTCTACGCCAAGATACTTGTGCTTGTAATATCTTCTCTAAAGTTCTCAACTTCCTCAGACAACACTGCACCCTAGTGGGTGCAAAACAAAGTTAATGCAAATAAGTTTGTAACACTATTATAAAGAGTTACCTTTTATTATTTATTTGGTGGAGTAGTAATCATTGAAGCCTTAACTGAATGTTTAAAGGTTGAAGATTCAATATACGGTTGGATTCTCGGTTAAAGGGGAGTGAGACATCAGGGAATATTTGATTAGATGACTCATGCGAAACTGACACAGGTACTGGGAGTCAATGACACGTTGTGCTGGTGTGCATGTTTCTTGAGAGTGTACAGTTTGTTCATTGTTGAGTAAATCTACACCTAAAGTGTAAATCATGACTAACGCTGTAGTTAAACACGACGCAAATGACGGGAAAAGTCTCTGACAGGAAGTCACGGGAGGGTTGGCTCCTCCTCTCACCTGATGACAGACTGGCAGAACAGGATGACATTAGAGTCAAAAGACAACAAGTGCTGATGGAAACTTGGTGTACTCAAACAAGACGGTGTGTTGAAAGGTATTGGCCTAAATAAGTGTTGATGGTGTATTGCTCAAAATACCAAAAATATAACTTCAAATATAAAAGTCTCTGAAGGAAAGTAGTTTAAATGATGTGGCACATGGGCGCACGAGCGTCACTGCAGAAGTTCTGCTGAAGAATATTGGACACAAGCAATAAAAAGTCACTGATATCTGATTAATGTCTTTCACACTGTCTCTTCACTGAGTTAAAATAATTCCCTCAATCCCTCATCAGTCTGAGATGCACGCTGATGCTGAAATTTCAACACATTTCATCAGTTAGTGTCTCCACTGATGCAACCATGGCCCAATAAGCTCTAGTTCTGGAGGAGGAGAGAGACACCCAGTGACCAAGATGAGAAACACACACACACACACACACACACACCGACTCAACTAGAACATTCTCCAACCATAAATGAAATGTACTATATAACATCTTGTGCTATAAAGTGAAATACAAGCTTACAAGAGAGAAACAAGGCTTTATTGGTGCATTTGTTGTCCTTTGATATGTTTCCTTCATATAAAAATCTAATAAATATTTTAAATATGTACATTTGATGAACCTATGAAATATGAGTGCACATTTAAAGCTCAGTCTGTAAGTGCTGTGGCTACAAGTAAATAGCTTTCATCAAATCCAGACTTGGTAAGATACAATATATAAAGCAGACATATAAAGCACAAGAACAAAAATGTGCAGAGCCCTCCGAAGTTTTACAAGAAAATTACATTAATAATGTGAAGCTCAAATAAAACTGTGCAATATTTTTACTTAACAATGTTAAAAAGTTCTGTGGCCCTGTCCCCCTTCCTTCCCTCACTGAGATCCACTTTAGTTAGAAAAACAGTTGCCCAACAACAGTGTGGAGGTCTATATGAGCATGTGAGTGCTTCATGAGTTCACTTGATTAGCTGCTGCTAGAAGTGATGCAAATAAAGAGTTCGGCCTCTGTATCAAGTCCTGTGGTGGATCAAACTCAACCACCTGGAAGAAAATGTCGAAGTATGCTTATTTAATTATTCTGTATTATATTTAGAATATATATATATGTTTTAATGTCAGTGGATTACCTTGCCCTGGTCCATGACGAGTATGCGGTCACTCTCCAACACCGTGTGGATTCTGTGGGCGATTGTGAGCATAGTGCAGTGCTGGAAACCGTCTCTGATGGTGTGCTGGATCATGCTGTCAGTCTCAGAGTCTATAGACGCTGTCGCCTCGTCCAGTAGAATGATCTATGAACACAATTTTATCAGACACGTCTAGAGCAAGGAATATTTTCGAGGGGATTCTGGGTGTGTTTGTGTTCTTACTCTTGAATTTCGGAGGAGCGCTCTGGCCATACACATGAGCTGCCGCTCTCCGACCGAGAAATTCTCTCCATTCTCCACTACTGGAGATTGCAACTTCTCCGGCAGCTTAGCAATCTGCGTGAGAGAGCGAGAAAGAGAGGTGTGGATGATTTAACACCTGAATGCCTGAGCGTTTCTTTTATATTCTCTAACTATTATATTCTATTGCTGTTTCTCTATTCTTTTTTAAGTTATCATGGTCCAAAGTCTGCAAGGTACTGAGAGGAATTTAAGCAGATGTTACGTCTATGTTTCATCACTATAGTGCAGCTCACACTAACATGCCCACTCTTATATTGTGATTTTTCTTTGCTCTCTCAATAAATCATATCCTCACATAAAAGGCTAGATTAACTTGATGTTTGAGCTGCTCCTAGAGGAAACCGTGACTGTTGAAATCACAATGAAATCATGGCACCCCAAGGATCACCTGAAAGCTAACTTTATCATAATGAGTGAATGGAGTTAAAGGGGCAATTGATCAAATGACAAATACTTAAACAAACAGGTATTGTTCATCAACTTTTGATACTTCGGAAGCCTGTAGCTGAAAAATTGTGAGCATCCAAGCTACTTTCTGCCATGTAAAACGTGTATTGTTTGTGGGCCTCATTCAAGTCTTTACCGTGTCCTTCATGAAGGTCTTTTCCAAAGCAAACCAGAGCTCCTCATCTTTGTAGTTGTTAAAGGGGTCCAGGTTATACCTGTATAAAGTAACCACACAAACAAACACACTGACGTCACCATCAAAGCAAGGAACCGTGTTACTCCCTTTTAAAACGATAACAGAAATTCAAGCCCTACCCTTTTTTTCCCCATTTGAAAAGCAATTTTACTTGGATTTACAACAGTAACAATTTCTGGTTCATGCAAAATATAGTGAATATTTCTATAGTGACCACAAAATCTACAAGATATCAATACAAACACACAATATGTAGATTTAGGTTCTAAGTGTCAAAGATAGCTGCCATTTATTTTTTCTTAACTGCATTAACCTTGTAACTGCATATAGATTTTTGTAATTGTGATATCTCACATTAACTGTTGCCCATTTCAGTTTCTAGTCATTTTAAGTGTGCCGATCAATTGTGAATAAGACAGAAGTGAAAGGTGAGAGGTCACCTGACAGTGCCGATGAAAAGTACAGGATCCTGAGGTATGACGGAGAGTTGGCTGCGTAGATCTCTTAACCCCATCTTGCAGATGTCCACACCATCTATTAATATAGTGCCCTCAGCCGGCTCGGCCAAACGGAACAGTGCTACACCCAGAGAGGACTTCCCTGAATCACAAAGAGAGGGTCAACGAGTGATCAATTACAGAAAGATCTGGCACAACATCCTCATTCATAGTCCTAATGCCTTTACTGATATGCACAAGCTGCTTTTCTGCATTTTATGAAGGCAACAACATATTTTACTACATATCAAGACTTTATATTTTTTAACTTAACCCAGGTAACTGTCAACATTACCTCAATGTTAACTGTCAATATTAACTTACGACAATAATTAAGAGAAAATTAAGCTTAAAATTTTAAAATGAAAACCTAAATTAAGCTTTTAAGGAACCATAATACGTTCTCTCTCACCGGAGCCAGTGCGTCCCACAATGCCGACTTTTTCTCCTGGCTTAATGTTGATGTGGAGATTATTGAGGACTATGGGCGTGTTGTCCCTGTATCTCATACTGTATTTTTTAAAGGTAATGGCGCCCTCCTGTGGCCAGCCGGCGGAAGTATTCGCATCCTTCACACTTCGTGGACCCTCTGAAACACAATTCTACAGCACACAAGCACACAGGAATAAGAAATCAATACTATCTTCTAAACTGAATATGAATGTATGAAATACTGAGGTAAACTTAACGTTTAAAAACTCTTACTGTAATATACTCAAGCAGTCTCTCTACACTGGTAAACTTCGCCTCCACCTCGGTGGACAATCTCACCACAAACTGAAGCATTCCTGTCAACTGCAATGACAGAAATGCAAGAAACGTGCTTAGACATCTAGTTGAATTTGACATCATCTTTCATTTGTTAACCTACTGTGAGAGCTACCTGTATTGTGTAAGATAAGGCCAGGCCCTTCTGAGAAGGGCTTATGGTATCACTGGAACTGAGCACTACAAAAAGTGCCACTATCAGAGTAACGTTAGCAGACAGGAAGTCTAACCAAAATGACAGCCAGCGAGTCCCACAGTTAAACAGCATGAAGTGGTTTGTGTTGGTGTCACTCAGCATCTTAAACCTGTCATTGGAAACACACAAACAATACATGAATTTCAATTTATTGGTTTCCTTTCTACATTTATTTAATGTGAAGTAAACATACAGTCAACTCGACTAAACAATTGGTCATGGCTTCTGTGTAAAGAAAAAAAAAAGGTAGAACATTTTCTTCTGAGTTCTCTTCAAAAGCCATAGATCTTATGGCCTAAATGTTATTTCAAATTATACAACAGTTAGTTCTGGTCCCTGAATCCATTTGGCCTTATGCAGTCCAACATCACTGGGTCTTTCTAGAATCTCTTTCTGCAAGTTACGTCATTTCACCAGTAGGTGGCAACACACAGATGTCTTTAAGTCATTGACTCAACTGATTGATTTATTTATTTTTTTTTCACTAATATGTTCTGGTTTCTTTGGTAGAGCAGAAACGGATTAAGTAACTGGCAATATTAACTTGACTGTTGCATAAAAGCAATATCCCACTTGTAATCATGTTGTCTGTCTAAATATTAACACTTATGCTTGCCAGCTATTGCTTAGGCATGCTGAATAATTATGCTGAGTCATTTTAGGATATGATTCGTGAGTGTCATAATAGTGTTTCATATTCATTTTGGCAAGTACCACGACATGAGTCCAAGCACTGTATGTCTTTCAAAAATAATTTATAATATACTATCTTACTGTTCTATGTACTGCTCTCTTTTGTCGTAGGCATGGATGGTGCTGAGTCCCTGTATGGTAGAGGTGGTGAGAGAGATCCAGGGAGAACGACTCACGTTCTCCATCCTCTTCATCTGACGAATACTCCTTTGGAAAACACTAGAGCAAAGAGAAAACACAAATGGTTTGTTTATTTCATGCCATTGAAACCTGTTTGATGTATCAATGATTGTAATTGTTGTATGCTACTTCTGGAAAAAAAACAAAACCTCATCTTATGATTTTAAGGTTTAATGTTTATGTCTCACTATAGGATTGTGGCAAAGATGACTGCGAGAACTGCAACGGCGATCAGGAGGTATGGGAACACTACGCAGATGGTGAGAAGAGTGAACGTGACGATCAGACAGAACTGCAAAAAGTGCTCCATGTTGAACGGCAAAACTGAATCAACCTCATCTTGGTCTTTACTGAAGCGGTTCACCAGGCGGCCAGTTGGAGTAGTGTCAAAGAAACTCATTGGGCTGCCGAGGATCTGATGAAGAGAACAGCAACATGGTATCAAAATGCTGCAATTCTCATTTTACAGAATAAATAATAGCACAATGCTTGATCACTCATATTATAAAATAAGTTCCTTCGCCATGAACCAATAACAATAAAATTAAAGGTCTAATCTAAATTAAAATTCTAAAAAAAAAAGAAGAAGAAAAAAAAGAAAACTTAGTTTAAATAGTACAGGAATCATAAAATGAATCATAGTTAATTAATCTACTATATCACTAATATATTATTAATACAAATGTTTCAAAAACAAGCAGCTTTGTCATAATTACAGCAAAAATAGTTTATATGAAGGGGGGTGGGGGGGGATAATCTGCTAATAATATGTCGTACCCGTTTGAACATGGTGTCATGCAGTTTGGAAGAAGCACGCAAAGTGACTTTAGTGAAGGAGTAGCCCTTGCCAATACACAGAAATACCATAATAACAATAATAATGCCATAAATCATCTGGTAGAATGGCAGGTCTGGATTCTCAGAGATATTACCGCTGGTTGATGAATTACTACTGCTGTTCTATAAGAAAAGAGAGAGAAAAACGTGACTTGATAAGATGGTAAGGTCTTCATGAGTCACCTGAATGTGTGTATGTGTGTGTGTGTGTGTGTGTTTACCCCTGATCCCTGTTCTAACCAGTAACTCAGCCACCAACTGCTAAAAACAGTCGATCCCACGAGAAGAATGAAGAAAAGAATAACCATGAACAGCAGTAAATACCCTACAAAGATATATAAACAAAGATAAAGGTATAAATTAGAAACAGTGTTTAATAAAGCTTTAATAAAGTACAAAGAGACAGAGGTGGAGACAGAAGAAAAACCTCCGGCAGCTTTGCAGTATTCGTGGTAAGTCCTCCACGTAACTGAACCTTCAAGAGACACTTCTTGCGTTACTAATTGATCCTTTTTCCCTGTAACACATACAGACCTTTTGTGTGAGTCCAAGTTAACCAATATGAATATAATGAATTTGTACTTAATTATATTTAGATTGTGTTCATTTCTCTACCTTTTGTTTCCTTGGAGTCTTTGGGTAATTCATTTGTTACAGGTTTCTCATCAGACATATCAAAAGCTATCAAGAGAAAATAAATAAAGATGTTTTAAGCAGATGTCTGTTTTACCAAAATAATTATTACATTTAATGATATTTAGCAGGTGTAGGGACTGCGTATTTCAACTGTAACATCTCCTACAGTGATCAAGTCACGTGAAAACTAATTTGACACAATCCTCCAGCTTTATATCTATATGTAAAAACAATGCTGAATTCAAAGTCTTCAGGCTAATCTTTGAATTTATATGGATGCCATGATTCTTTGTTTAGACAGTCTTTTCTAATTTCATTTTTAATCACGTTCAGATATTAATCATATATCTCATATTGCATTCATTTATTTGTTGTAATTCATTAGGAATTCAAGGTAATTATAATAAGAGTCACTGCAGTTTATAATGAAAATAATAGTTTATTAATAGACAGTAGCAAATAGCTATAATTTTTTTTGACTTGGTCAATTGATTTGTTGTTGCTCACCTAGAGGGATCCAAAATGAAAAAGAAGTAGATTCTTTAAAATCTTATTAATTACATATTTAACCACTAACCTGGATTTTCAATTCCGTTGGCTTTGGGCTCATCTGGATTGGTCTGTTTAGAGTCATTGTGCTCGGTATGTGTTTGAGAATCAGACTCTGAATTTTCCTATATGATCCAAAAATGTAAATTAATTATGTTTCTCAGATTTCATTTTTTCTTAGCATTTGAAACTGGTACTTGTCGTAATAAGTTTATGTTTAATGGCCTATTTCAATAGAGAGTTGTTACTTTGCTCTGTTCCAGCTGGAAGTTGTTAATAAGCTGAGCGTAGCGGCCTTTAGATTTCATCAGTTCACTGTGAGTCCCTGCCTCCTTTAACTCCCCATTATCCAACAGCAACACCTGATCACAGTACTCCAGATACTGCAAACACAACAGAGAGGAGCAGCTGATGACATCGGTTGAGATGAGCCCACAAACAATCTGGGAATAACTAATTAAAAGTTATGATTCTCAGATCATTATGTGGAGTTAAACATCAAAGGCAGCTGTGCTGAGTCACACTGACTCACACAACTGCTAATACATGCTGCGTGACATGAGTAAACGAAGGGTTTGAGCTGTCTCGAATGAGGAATTTTGTGAAAACATGTGAAAGAAAATGTGTTCCCGCCATTGCCTAACTGGTGAGGCAGGCTTAGATGAACAGAGGTTATACATTAAATGACAACACCAATGAATCATTATTGTTTACTTCAGGAAACTGTGAACAAGGTTTATGTGCATTCTTATGGAATTACATTTAGTTCAATAATAATGAACGTAACTTTATAAAACTGAACATAACTTTTTCAGAAACTATCAAACAGGTGCTCTCTGACCGGGGAGGACAGATGTCACTCAGTGGAAAGCTTTCGTGGTGATTAAATCTGGTCTCTACCGCAAAAAATTTTTCCGCAGACAAAGTGAAATAAATTTATTTTAAGCTCATACACATGTTCTACCCTGTAAAGAAGTTTATACAAAGATTTAAATCTTCCATTGATCTTACATGCTCTTTTTGTTCGAGTTCTGAAGAAACTGTACACTATTTTGGTCATGTCACTACACTCAAGAAACTTTGGGATGACATTAGTGTGTTTGTCAAGTGTACGATTTTGTCAGACTTCTCAGTACATATGAAAAACGTCTCGGGTTACTTGACTGTAACCCTGTTCCCTGAAAAAGCGGGAAAGAGATGCTGCGCTCAATAGCGCTAATGAGAACATTCTTTGTTCGACCGGTTGTGAAGCATGTGTGTCAAACACGTCAATAATTGGCTTAAATAACCTCGGCAGGTGACGTCACTGATAACGTGCACCTGCAGGTTATAAATAGATGTGAAACGGAAACATCCTCAGGTTACCCCTTTGTCTGAAGAGACGTCCTGACACGTCGACAGTGCTGCATTGAGGCAGCATCTCGTTCCCGCTTTTTCAGGGAACAGGGTTACAGTCAAGTAACCCGAGACGTTCCCTTTCAAAAGCTACTCTCAATGCTGCGCTCAATAGTGCTAATGGGAAAGAGAATACAAATGCCGCCGCACTGTTAATGTCTGGACCCCCAAGGTTGTGTAGTGTGTGTGCACAAACATCGAAGAGGTCTCAGACATGACTCATGTGGATGTGGACTCAAGGGCATGCGAGCCAAACTATAGAATCTGACAAATGTGGTATGGAAAGGACCAACCTACCGCATCACTTGCTGCAAGGACGCACCTCTTGCTCAAGCCATTGAAGATGCAACCCAACTGGTGTGGCTCTGAGCCACAACTGAAACAATCTCATGTGCAGGAGGCCCAAAGGTATCACCGTGGATGCAGCTGCCATGAGACCCAAAACCTTTTGAAAGTGATGAACAGTGACTTTCTGGCCTAGCTTGATGTTCTTTAGGGTGTTTAGAATGGATTCAACGCATGCAGGAGACAGCTGTGCCTGCATTGTGATCGAATCCCCTACCACACCCAAATATGTTGTCCTCTGAGCCGGAGAGAGAACGCTTTTCTTGGCGTTGAGTCTCAACCCCAGAGATTCGAGATGAGCTAGGACGACATGCTCATGTCGAAGCGCAAGCTCTTGAGACTGGGTCAGATTCAGCCAGTCGTTTATACACATTTTAAATGTGGATGCCCTGGAGTCGTAGAGGAGCCAGAGCTGCATCCATGAATTTTGTGTAAGTGCGGGATAACAAAGCTAGGCCGAATGGAAGAACCTGACAATGGTAAGCTTCGCCCCCGAAAGCGAACCTAAGGAACCTCCTGAGTTGTGGCAATATTTCAAAATGAAAATACACTTCCATAGATCTATGATTAGACGCAGCCCCCGTCTTTCTTGGGAATCAAGAAATACAGACTGTAATAGCCTGGCTCTCTGTCTGGCAGGGGAACACATTCTATGGCCCCTTTGACCAGCAGAGTCTGTGATTCCTGTGTCAACAGATATCCACGTGCCGGTTTCACAGAGGTGGAGACCACGCTGTTGAAACGCAGAAGACTATGTGCAAACTGAATCCTGTAGCCCTTCACTACAGTTCTTTCGACTCATGGGGAGATATTTGGCAGTAGCTTCCACGCTGCCATCTTCTCCAAAAAGGGCACTAATTGTGACACTTTATTTGTTGTTCGGGGGGGGGGGTTAGGGGGGTTAAGATGTCTGGTGTCCTGAAACATGGCAGGAAGCAACAGAGCATGTATCATTTCACTGGAGGCCACTGCCCCCCGAAAAAAACAGTGGTGGTCGTGGAGGTTGTTCAGTGATCCCCTAAGGGTGCCAGGGAGGAGCCTTATACTTCTGATGGAATTTTCCAGGGCCCTCCCTGATGGGACACACCCTTTGTCCTGGGCACAGCTTAAGGCCCTTGCTTTGGTCATGAAGACCGTACTTTAGTCTAGCTCCATCTGCGGCTACCAAGTGTTACAAGCTGCTCCCCAGTCTTATGAGGGGGCGCACAACTCGCCACACTCTCTGTTTGAACCTCCTACCCCAGAGGAGCTGGATCAGGTCGGGACTGTTTATTTATTTATTTTTTGACAGCCCCGACACTTGAGCACAGTGAGTGAGAAACATATTAAAAGTCTCCTCCTGGCACTCAGACTTATTTATTTACAGTATTGTTCAAAATAATAGCAGTACAATGTGACTAACCAGAATAATCAAGGTTTTTAGTATATTTTTTATTGCTACGTGGCAAACAAGTTACCAGTAGGTTCAGTAGATTCTCAGAAAACAAACAAGACCCAGCATTCATGATATGCACGCTCTTAAGGCTGTGCAATTGGGCAATTAGTTGAAAGGGGTGTGTTCAAAAAAATAGCAGTGTCTACCTTTGACTGTACAAACTCAAAACTATTTTGTACAAACATTTTTTTTTTCTAGGATTTAGCAATCCTGTGAATCACTAAACTAATATTTAGTTGTATGACCACAGTTTTTTAAAACTGCTTGACATATGTGTGGCATGGAGTCAACCAACTTGTGGCACCTCTCAGCTGTTATTCCACTCCATGATTCTTTAACAACATTCCACAATTCATTCACATTTCTTGGTTTTGCTTCAGAAACAGCATTTTTGATATCACCCCACAAGTTCTCAATTGGATTAAGGTCTGGAGATTGGGCTGGCCACTCCATAACATTAATTTTGTTGGTTTGGAACCAAGACTTTGCCCGTTTACTAGTGTGTTTTGGGTCATTGTCTTGTTGAAACAACCATTTCAAGGGCATGTCCTCTTCAGCATAGGGCAACATGACCTCTTCAAGTATTTTAACATATGCAAACTGATCCATGATCCCTGGTATGTGATAAATAGGCCCAACACCATAGTAGGAGAAACATGCCCATATCATGATGCTTGCACCTCCATGCTTCACTGTCTTCACTGTGTACTGTGGATTGAATTCAGAGTTTGGGGGTCGTCTCACAAACTGCCTGTGGCCCTTGGACCCAAAAAGAACAATTTTACTCTCATCAGTCCACAAAATGTTCCTCCATTTCTCTTTAGGCCAGTTGATGTGTTCTTTGGCAAATTGTAACCTCTTCTGCACATGCCTTTTTTTTAACAGAGGGACTTTGCGGGGGATTCTTGAAAATAGATTAGCTTCACACAGACGTCTTCTAACTGTCACAGTACTTACAGGTAACTCCAGACTGTCTTTGATCATCCTGGAGGTGATCATTGGCTGAGCCTTTGCCATTCTGGTTATTCTTCTATCCATTTTGATGGTTGTCTTCCGTTTTCTTCCACGTCTCTCTGGTTTTGCTCTCCATTTTAAGGCATTGGAGATCATTTTAGCTGAACAGCCTATCATTTTTTGCACCTCTTTATAGGTTTTCCCCTCTCTAATCAACTTTTTAATCAAAGTACGCTGTTCTTCTGAACAATGTCTTGAACGACCCATTTTCCTCAGCTTTCAAATGCATGTTCAACAAGTGTTGGCTTCATCCTTAAATAGGGGCCACCTGATTCACACCTGTTTCTTCACAAAATTGATGACCTCAGTGATTGAATGCCACACTGCTATTTTTTTGAACACACCCCTTTCAACTAATTCAACTAATTGCCCAATTGCACAGCCTTAAGAGTGTGCATATCATGAATGCTGGGTCTCATTTGTTTTCTGAGAATCTACTGAACCTACTGGTAACTTGTTTGCCACGTAGCAATAAAAAAATATACGAAAAACCTTGATTATTCTGGTTAGTCACATTGTACTGCTATTATTTTGAACAATACTGTATTTATTTATTTTGAATCAGCCTGATACGCCTGCAGAACCTATGGTGTGCAGGGCAGTACTAGTCTGACCCACAGCATGAAATGCGTTCCATCCAAGTGCAGATGCTGCTGCAGTACGTGGCTTGGCAGGAAACAATTGCTGTCTTTTCATATATATTTTTATTAGTGCTGTCAAAATTAGCGCGTTAACGCATTCGATTAATTTGAAATATTTAATGCGTTAAAAAAAAATAACGCAATTAACGCGGTTGCAGTTTTTTTTTATTTCCAGTTGTGGCCTATGTGTGTTTAACGTGCAAAGAAATATGGATAAGACCAAGCAAGGACTTTTAGACGGAAAGTTTCAGTATAAAACTCTGCCGGATTACTCTTCAGTCTGCCACAAGAAACATTACTCTTCATTTAGTCTGCCACAAGAAACAGCAACATTAAAATCATGAACTCAAATGTCACTGTTTAAAAAAAAAAAAAACAATGACTGTAACAGTGCTTAAATCAGACCTTTCTGTAACGCTAACGTTAATAAGCTTAAACGAAAACAACGAAATAATTGTGTAGCGGAGTATTTTTTGTACACAGTGCCGCGAACTGTCAATAACTCCTGTACACGTGCATCACTGTCCTCCTCGCAGCTGCAGCAACTTGCGCTCTCTCTCTTCATCAAGCTTTGAAACAAAAAGGGGACAAAAATATCATATTGTCTTTGTGCATAGGCTTTAGATTAATTAGTTAAATGAATATCTAAATTTGTGCCTTGCCGTCTACGGTATTTTTTTAGAACTTAGAAAAAAGATGCTGCAGCCAATGAACAGCCAGCGGGGGCTGCAGGACGACTCAACCTCCGCAGACAGTTTTTAATGTTTATCAGACAATAAATACTCAAGATTTTGCTTTAGTATAACTCACAACGAGTTTCACACACCTTCTCCGGCCACGTTGAGTTGTTGACACTTAACAGTGGGAAAAGCGACACATGCGCTATTCACTTGTATTATTTAAGGGTGAATGGGTAATGTAGTTTCTGCTCTGGGTGGGATGAATTAGGAAACTTGCATTGTGAAGGGCGCTCTGAAAATCGGCAGTGCAGGTAAAAGATTAAAACCTCTATTAAAACAGATGTCCAAATGAGCGTACCGGTACGCTACAAGCACGTTCTGGGCGCACGGAGAGGTGGCGGTACGCTCAAGAGCTATATTTGTAAGTGGCGGTACTGAGTACCAGTGCCTACAGGCCCACTTAAAGCACTGGCAATGACTATACTTTGGAATTTTTTTGCAGTCCACATTGATTGTTTTGAAATTCAAGTGGTACTTACATGCCTGTGTTTTTATTTCTGTAATAAATATGGCTTTCAAGCCAACAGTTAATTTGGAGGATATTGATGGTTTATTGCAGGTATGTTGTTTACATGAGAAAATCTGTGTTACAAGTTAAACAAAAATTCCAATAAACAATCATATTTTGAATTTAAATAGTTTCTTTGTCTTGAGTTTACATTAATTATTTACATTTTACATTTACATATCCAAAAAGTTTCAGTCTTTTAATTGCGATTAATCGCGATTAATTTGAACAAATTGTGCGATTAATTAGTTAATTTTTTTTAATCGATTGACAGCACTAATTTTTATAAATACATTTTTTTATTCATCATCATTTTCATCCTCATTTATTTATATTTTTATTTAAATGATGTTGCTCCAATAGGGGAGAGATAGCAGAGCGTCTCTCTCACCTATGGAATAATAATGTACAAAATCAAATTTTAAGGCTTTAATCTGGTCACTGCACGAGTCACCACCATGTGCTTATAATCGCGAGACACACACACACACACACACACACACACAATGCGGTCTCTGAAGACAAAGAAACCTGAGGATGTTTCTGTTTCACGTCTATTTATAACCTGCAGGTAAACGCTATCAGTGACGTCACCTGCCGAGGTTATTTAAGCCAATTATTGGCGTGTTTGACACACATGCTTCACAACCAGTCGAAAAAATGTTCTCATTAGCACTATTGAGCGCATCATCGAGAGTAGCTTTTGAAAGGGAACATTATATTTGGGTATTATGACCCCACAAACGAAAATATCAGTTTTGTTATTTAATTTTTTTCCTAAACAAGTTTCACATTCACAAATGCAAATTTTCCAACTGTAAACCTGTCTTCTCTGTTTTTCTAAAAGAAATGAAAAACTATTTGAATGTAATCGCAGTATCTAATAAGAAAGGACTGTTAGAACTTGCTCCGCCTTTGATCATATGTAATTTTGTTTAGATTTTGGCCCTCTTTTCTTTAGTTCTATTTTATTCTTTATTGTTTTTTGTGGTTATATTATGTGATGTATATTTATACTTTTCTATGTTTTTGTTCTCTGCATTAATAAAAAAAGAAAAAGAAAAAAAAAGCTCTCGCAGTGATTTGCAGTGTCTAACACTTCAGTTTCATCCATCGCACCCAAAGATAAACTGCAGTGCTTTACAACCATAGGACAGGAAGAGCTAAATAAACTTATCACTGTATCTAAACCAACAACATGTTTATTAGATCCTGTACCCACTAAATTACTGAAAGAGCTGTTACCTGTAGCCGAAAAACCGCTTCTCAATATCATTAACTCGTCGTTATCTTTAGGTCACGTCCCAAAACCATTCAAGCTGGCGGTTATCAAGCCTCTTATTAAGAAACCAAAACTAGATCCTAGTGTACTGTTATAGGCCTATTTCAAATCTTCCATTTATGTCTAAAATTTTAGAAAAAGTTGTGTCTGCTCAATTGAGCACCTTCCTGCATAAAAATGATCTGTATGAAGAATTTCAGTCAGGTTTTAGGCCCCACCATAGCACAGAAACTGCACTTGTTAAAATTACAAATGACCTGCTCCTTGCGTCAGATCAAGGCTGTATCTCATTTCTAGTCTTACTTGATCTTAGTGCTGCGTTCAACACCATAGATCATGACATACTCATAGATCGATTACAAAACTATACAGGTATTCAAGGGCAGGCTCTAAGATGGTTTAGATCCTACCTGTCCGATCGCTACCATTTTGTTTACTTAAATGGGGTGTCATCTCATTTATCATCAGTAAAATATGGAGTGCCACAAGGATCCGTCCTAGGTCCCCTTCTATTTTCAATATACATGTTGCCCCTTGGTAATATTATTAGAAAATACGGAATTAGCTTCCACTGTTATGCTGATGATACTCAGCTATATATCTCAACGAGACCAGATGAAACTTCCCAATTATCTAAGCTAACAGAGTGTGATAAAAATGTAAAAGATTGGATGACAAATAATTTTCTCCAATTAAATTCGGATAAGAAAGAGATATTAATTATTGGACCAAAAAAAACTACACAGAATCTTGTAGATTACAATCTGCAACTAGACGGATGTACTGTTACTTCCTCTACAGTCAGAAATCTGGGTGTTATATTAGACAGCAATTTGTCTTTTGAAAATCATATTTCCAATGTTACAAAAACTGCATTCTTCCATCTTAGAAACATTGCCAAGCTACGAAACATGTTATCTGTTTCTGATGCAGAAAAGCTAGTTCATGCATTTTTGACCTCTAGACTGAACTATTGTAATGCACTGCTAGGTGGTTGACCTGCTTCGTCAATAAACAAGCTACAGGTAGTCCAAAATGCAGCAGCTAGAGTCCTTACCAGGTCAAGAAAATATGATCATATTACACCAATTTTACAGTCTCTGCACTGGCTACCTATTAAGTTCTGTATCAGTTACAAATTATCATTACTTACCTATAAGGCCCTAAATGGTTTAGCTCCTGCGTACCTAACTAGCCTTCTACCACGCTACAACCCATCACGCACCCTAAGGTCACAAAGCGCTGGACTTTTGGTAGTTCCTAGGATAGCAAAGTCCACTAAAGGAGGTAGAGCTTTCTCACATTTGGCTCCCAAACTCTGGAATAGCCTTCCTGATAATGTTCGGGGTTCAGACACACTCTCTCTGTTTAAATCTAGATTAAAAACACATCTCTTTCGCCAAGCATATGAATAATGTATCTTTTAAATTGTGAGTGTAGTTGCATCTGATCAAATGTGCATTTTTATTCATTAGCTTGGGTTAAACTAATTTTACTTTGTTGGATCAGCAGCTATGCTAATGATGTCTCTATTTTGTTTCTATGTTTCGCCACAAGCTCCAGTGAGGATCCAGAACACCTGAGAAGAAATGATGCTGACCCTCAGAGGACCCCAGATGATGCTAACCTTGAATCAACAAACAGAACTAACAATTATTGCTAAATATGTGACTGCATCATATAATAACTATTAATTACTAATGTTGATAGTTCATCGTCTAGCTGACTACGTCTTGTATTATTATTATTATTTTTTATTTTTTATAAAATCCTGTCAAACGTGCACAAACTACTAGCTACTACTAAATATTGTAGAAACATAATTTTCTGTAAAGTTGCTTTGTAACGATTTGTATTGTAAAAAGCGCTATACAAATAAACTTCAATTCAATTCAATTGAATTTAATTTGTATGCAATACGTCGTGCCTTGTATTACTAAATATGTAAATAATATTTTACCTTTGATCATCTAAGTCTGTAAAGATGAGCTCTCAGGAGACACGGAGCGGCGTCATCTTCCTCCTCCGCTTGTCCTTCAAGGCAGCTTGAAGTAAGCTTGTGTTACTGAAGTAACCAATAACATCGATACAAGTTTTTCATGTTACAGTATGCAACAGTCGTTGTGGGTTATTATTGTCATTCAGTAACACAAGCTTACTTCAGGCTGCCTTGAAGGACAAGAGCTCATCTTTACAGACTGAGACGATCGAAGGTCAAATGTTATTTACATATTTAGTAATACAAATCACCGCGAGAGCTTTCCAATATGCGCGCCACTGACTGAGTGGCATCTGTACTTCCCGGTCAGAGAGCACCTGTCCATCAAAAGCTCACTATCCAATCGGAGTAGATCACTGTTAACTCCGCCCCCACAAGAAGTTTGTGTCAAAACTCCAAACCAAAAACTGCGAAGCAAATGCGAAATCTGTGGCAATGCATTCAAAATCCATGATCAGAAAAAACGAATCTTTGAAAAACATTAACAAAAATGAAGCATATTTGAAGAGCCTGTTACATTTGTGCAACTGTGTTAATGTTTTTCATTTTCATTGTTTTTTTTGTTTGTTTTTTTTTGTAATGCCATAATTTTGAGTTTCTGAAAAAGTTACGTTCAGTTTTATAAAGTTTCGTTCATTTTTATTGAAGCAAATGTAATTCCATACATTCACATGCATGTTTTATATTGTATCTTCTTTCACGACAGCGATTATATATTGACTTTACATACATACAATTTACAGCCCTTAATCTCTGAAACATCTGTTTGACAAAAAGGTACGGTTTATTTATCTAAAATAAATTTGGAGCAAATTTTTGTTTACACAAGAGTTATAACTAGTCAATTAAGTATTTTAGATCAAAACTAGAATAATAAAAACATTGTAAGGAACTCTCCTAATTTTTGTATTACTTAAAAATAAATCTTTATTTTTTTTAGCTTTTTATTAGATAATATAATGACTTTTAAGATTTTATTGATAACCATGACTTCTCCACAAACACCACTTAAAATAACATGATATTTGTATCATGTTTTCAAAAGCTGCTGGGAATCATATCTAGATGTTTTCTGGCAGGAGCAAATATGAACTCCACTAAAAGAAAAGAGGCCTTTAAAGCCAATGACCATATATAATGGAATAGAGTGAATTACTTGCAGTTGATGAGTGACCAGAATGACTGATTTGCCCTTCAGCTCTTTCTTGATGCATTCTTCAAATATGTGCTTCCCGACATGTGCATCAACAGCAGACAGAGGATCATCCAAAAGGAAGATGTCTCTGTTAGAATACACTGCCCTGGCCAAACTGACCCTCTGCTTCTGACCACCTGAAAGATTAATACCTCGCTCTCCAATCTAGACACACACACACACACACACACACAAGTAATATTATCATCCCCATTTGCTATATAACTGATTTCCTTAGTATTACAATACTAATGTATTAGACTCTAGTTAAGAGTACTGTATGCATGTTGTAAAATGTTGTAATATGTAAAATGTGGAAACAGACCTCTGTCTGGTCTCCATATGGAAGTATTTCCAGATCAGGTTTCAGAGAGCAGGCATGAATAACTCTGGCATATCTGAAACACAGCAAGCATGTACCACAGTTTTTAGGATGCAGCAATTCAGTATAAAGGATCAATGTTCAACAGTTTTACATTGATTATATAGCTTATAAGAATGTGACCAGAGCCAGAAATTTACCCCATCCAATAAAAGTCATTACAAGCAATAAAAAAAAAAAACCATAAAGCGGCACTAAAACAGGATCTGGTAAATTACATGTGTTAGAAAGGTGAGGGACAGCATCCTAGAATGACAGGACTGACACTGGGGTAAATTAATACTTGCTATATTTTTATTTTCAAGATGAATGGGTTAATGGAGTCTTAACTGTGTATGTCAGAAACCTGCTCACTAGATTTAGTTGTTCCGTGAAATAATGTTGCGTTTCATAATAAACTACTCTTCTTCTGTCTGTCTTGCAATCCTACCACCTAATATTTAGCTCTAAAGATACTAAGAGTGCTCACATTTTCCATTGTTTGGCCATTTTTTGCAGGTGGAATTCAGTAGTTTCAAGTGTCCACACAATCAGAAATTTAGTGTGAGTGTGAAAGACCTGCCTACGCAGATTTTACAACAGAATCAGGTTGTTCATGTGGATTCTCCTTGTTAGAAAACTGCTTGGTTTAAAAGTGATTCTGTGTGAGCTGTGCTACTTACATCGCTACACTGTTGATAATATTTTGCCAAGACTTTTATTTATATATCAACTAAATTTGTTAAATACATGCTGATCATATAAGAGCTGAATGACCTTTAATCACTATATCTTCATTAAAGTTGTCTTTTATCTTTTCATGTAGATCAGGCTGTAGAAGTTTTGTCAGGATTTATTGTAACTGAAAACCCACTACAAAATATAAGGTGAAAGGCTGTGATCATTAATAATTGAATTGCTTTAAGACATGACTGTATGTTTTCTTCTAAGTTCAGTTTAGTGCTGTGTTTACCATATTAACTCTTCCACTACATTAATCTCTCCTCTTCTGACCAATAAATCTGCAGACATGAAAGACCTGGTGTTGGCATTTGGCCTTAAGTAAAATGTCATAATATAACTTCAGATGTGGCTTTTTTGGTTTAGTACAATTAAAATTTGAAATGTAAAGTCTACTGAGCGTGAACTCTACTGACACTTTTCAAAAAAACTAAAATGTAACCGCTGGCCAAAGTCTTTGACCTGTTTAGTCTTTGATGTTTAAAATTTCACCTGGTTTGGTCAAATGGTTCTCCCATGAGGATATTGTCCCTTACAGTGCCGTGGAATATCCAGGCTTGCTGGGAAACATATGCTAATGTTCCATTCGCTGACACAGAGCCAGTCAGAAGATGCATCTGCATGAAAAAATAATTATACTGTCAGTCACGCCTCATCACATCATATGTGAAACTATTCGTTAGGATACAGAGAAGACAGAGGCACCACACCTGCTCAAGAATACTTGAAATCAGAGATGTTTTTCCACTTCCAACATTGCCACACACCCCAAGCAGACTTCCCTATAAATGAACAGAGAGATTCATTATACTCTGCAGTAGTGCTAGAACACATCCTGAATGTTTATCAACTATTGGAATGTCGTTACATCCCATATAATATAGTCTTATCACACCTTTGAAAGAGTGAAGCTGATGTTTCTGAGGGAAGGTTTGAAGTCAGCATTTTCATAGGGATTTTCAGGCTTCTCGGTGGAGTCCATGGCTTCTGGCGGGCTCCAAGAGAATGAGGCCTGTTTCACGGCCAGCGCTAAATCCATATTCTTATCCTGTGTGAGATAACCTTTGGGGTTCTGTACCAACATAAGCTTCTGTAGAGATGCAAGCATTAAATCTTTGGTTATTTGCATTGTACTGCTGAGAAAAATCAGGTTCATTCAAAATGGTAATTCAGTGTAACAAACATAATCGACGTGTGTCAGAGTATCAACTACAGTTTGTGTGTAAAATACTCAGGAAATATGTTTCCTCGTATGAACAATATTTAAATCTTCCTCAATATGTCCTGAACTAATATCAGATTAGGGCAGATAATGAGGCCAAAGGTACAAAATCACAGGGAAAAGAGAATACCTTTTCAACAACAGTTGAAAGGAGAGATAATTTTCTTTGGTTTTAGATAAAATGATAGAAACGTGAAAGTGTCCAACCTTGAGTCTAGTGAGAGCCACTTTACCCTCAGCCACTGCTTTAACAGAAAATGGCAACAAGCCCATAGACATCCTCATGCAGTTAAATACAGCAATGATAGTGTAGGCCTGTGGAGGAAAAAAAATGGTTAGCGTTAACTCAACAGTATAAAAGTAATGAAGTTAAAATACTCAAATTTACATCTACAGTACCAGAACTCCACTGGGGTCAATAAGATTATATGTTTTTAAAAGTAGTCAGCATTTGTTTGATCAAAAATACAGCAAAACAAATGTAATTTGATCCTGTGTTGGCCATTACTCCAGTCAGTGTCACATGATCCTTCAGAAATCATTGTAATATGCTGATTTTTGTGGTATTTTTTTATATTTTTCAGAATTCTTTGATGAATATAAAAAAACAAAACAAAAAAAAACAGTATTTAATTAAAAAGTAATAAAAGTATTAATTTCTTTCTGGCACCAAACTTTCTGACTGGTAGTGCTTTATTGATTTAGCAGAATATAAGCATTTTTTTTTATTTTGCACTCACAGTAGAAGGTAGAAGAGGCAGTTTCAGAGCAGTGTGGACAATGAAGGTGAGGATGGTTGCTAGGGTGGGAACCATTGTTGTAAAGGAAGAGTTTAAACTCTGAACATAGCCAGCCTTTTGTAATAGCAACTTCTCCTTTTTCCTGATATCTAGGTTTGAAAAAGGTAAGGTAGGAATAGATGAGAGAATGCCTACTGCATTCCATAGTGTCATGAGTAAATTAAATAAATTGGTTAGACTACCTGTCACTGTTTTTTCAAAAGACTCCTCCCATGCATACATCTTAATGAGTTTGATGCAGGTCAGAACTTCATTCATAGTGCGAACACGTCTGTCTGTCACAGATACAGCCCGCCGTCTAAACACACCGATCAGCCTGGCAATTGAGAACTACAGCACACATAAAGACACAAAGGGAAGATCAACAAAACATTACTGAGATGAGTACATATCAAATGCAGATCTCAAAACACATTACAGAAGAGACTTGCACACCTGTATTGGTAGGAAGACCAAGAAGACCAGAATTCCAATAAGTGCTGTGTATCCCAGAATGGCGCAGGCATATATGATACATATGGTCAGCAGGAACGGAACACACAGCAGAAACGTTCCAAACATGACTGCTTCAAACATCCGATAGCTATCACTTGTCAACACGTTTATCGTCTACACCATGGAGGAACAAAGCATTAACACAACAAGCACTATTTGTATTGAATGTAGTTTAAGTAATCAAATAAATCCCCTATCATATATTCACTGCTGAAACAACAATCAATAGCTTACCTCTCCTATACTAATACTGGATAGACTCCTGAGAGAGATGATTTTCTTGAAAGCGAGCATTGAGAAAGCTCCCTTCACTCTCACAGAGGTACGCAGGTTCACAGCCCACAGGAGCGATGCAAAAAACGCCTTACCAAATTCACCCACGAACAGGGCCACACACAAACCAATGCCACGCAACTGTGTAGATGACCCAGTCTGCTCAATGTAGCTCAGGATTTCATTTACTAAAATAGACTAGAAGGCAAGTGAAATGTAAAAAAAAGATAATAATAATATTCAAAACAGATCCGTGATGTGTAGCAAAACAACAAAAAATATAGTTTATAAGAAATCATGCACACTAGATCAGAGGTTTTCAAACTGAATTACAACTATTTCAAGAAACCGCTTAAATTTTCTCACAAAGTTCATACATAGAAATATACAGTTGCTAATATATGTTTATGCAAGTGGGTCCCTCAAAAAAGGGATTATCTTCCATATAAAATATACAGCACTATAAGGAACATGAAAGTAATATGTTTTATTTATTTTTCAACTAAATGATGTACTTCTAAGTTATTATACATACCGGACCAACGAATGCTCCAAAAGCAAATAGGACAGAGACAAAGAATGCCACTATAAATCTTGTCTTCTGGAAACGCATGACCACTTTAGGAAGAGATGCCTTCTCTAGACCCACATTGGCAACTTCCTCATCCCACAGTCTTTGAAGCCTGAACACAACAGAAATCACTTTTTTTTTTTTTTTTTTACAAAATCCATTTCCCCACAAATCCATTTTCAACTTGAATATCTAAAGAAAAAATGTAAAACATCAGACAATGACTTGTGGTTCATGTTCGCCGAGTGCTAAACTGGATCCTCATTCTGCTGAGATTTCCTAAACTAAGTTAAGATTCGAATGGAAAGCTTATGAAGAATTGGCTTAATTGTTTGTACCTTTCTCCATTGGTGTGGGCTCCATCATGAGGTGAGAGAAAAAGTGAGTCTTCATCTAAACGATTCCTAAAGATGTTCCACATCATGGGTGACATCCATGCAAATGATGTGAAGGAGAAGAAACCCGCATCATCGATTGGGTGTGAGCTGTAAAATGTTAGAAAATGTATATTTTTCTGAAATTATATATGAATGACAGACTTGTTGATTAAAAACAGAAAAATTTGGCCATTTCATTCACTGATGATATAATGAAAACAGATGATCCTGTAGTATTTTCTCTGATCTACTGATGACAGATCACTTTCATTTTGCATTATTGACACACTGTTTTCCTAATGAAAGTTGTTCAGTTGCTTTGAAGCAATGTATTTTGTTTAAAGCGCTATATAAATAAAGGTGACTTGACTTGACTTACTGATATAAAAATATGTAATATGCTTATAATATGTTGAGAAATCTGGTGAATGTCTTACTTTGAGCCAAAACGGAATGGGAAGAGGGTTTTCAAGCTTTGATGGTACTTGTGCTTCTTAGGAGGTGGTTCTGGTTCCCTGTAATCTAGAACCGGAGGACCTTCAGGAAAAGTGCTCATGACTGAAGAACTATCTCGTCTCTGTTTCTGTACAATAAGAGAGAAAAACAAAGGGATATGGATATCATAAAGTAAAAGGGTCAACATCAAAAAAATTTGAATAAAAAATATCTCATTAGAGGACAAGTGTTTTGACAGAAGCAAAATCAAATATAGTCAGCATCTCACTTACAAAAGAAACTCCTTCCACATTCTGTTCCTCTTTGGAGTTCCTCATTGTTCAGTTTCTGCAGGTTATCAATCAAGAACTTTACACGAACTTAGGGGAAACAAGAAAAATATAATCTCTTAAATGAATAAAAACAGTACCCTTTATGTCAAAACAGTAATTATAATATATTAATATATTAAAGTTTCTTACTCTTTACCTGCTGTCTTTCCTCTGTACTGGACAATGTATTTGTCAGGCTCACCACGAATGGCTTAATACTCTAGCAGTAATGTGCTTTAATGTCCCGGGTTACATCACTATTTTACCAGGCTCAAAGGTTAACATGAGCAGAGGTCTTGACACTCCTCCTCTTATCTCTCTCACCACCTGTCGGATGCTGCAAATCCATTTTTTGTTCAGCCTGTGAAATAAACCAAAGTCATTTGACAACAGCCCTGAGGAAACTGACTCTAGGTGAGAAGGCAAAGACACAAGAAGGTTCTTTCACCTACTTTTTACACAGATGTTATGTTACTGTTGACGAGTGTCAGTCACCACCATTAAGGTAAAAAAAAAAAAAGTTACATTTCTACGAATAGAAAAATGTAACAACAAATTGGCAGACTCTAAAGCTTTTATTCGTCTCAGCAACAGGAAGGGCAATAGGGCAAATAACTTTAGCATTTCTTTACTAGAAGAAATACCAGACATTATTTGGCATTCTACAGCATACTTGACAACTTATTGAACTTTTCAAGTTTTTCTCAATCAAAATGTGAGGTCAGTCCTGTTTATACATTAACCCTCATAACTTCTCAGTAGGTGATGGTGCACCCGACCTCAGTGCAGGTCAATGCTGCTTTAAAGCCTCCTGAACTATGAACACTTATTTTTGATGAGTCAGTTTTGTTGACATGACAGTTAGCTAAGTTTACTATCTATTAACATGCCCATTCCTTGCGTCACATTACATTTATGATTAACGCGGTCATTATCATTTTATAATATTCACATCATTGGCTTATTCACGCGTTCAAATGTTCTGGATTATTTTGTGTAGCTGATCACAACAAATAACAAAAACTACTCAACATCTTGTAACTTAGTGAGAGGAAAATAAACCAGATTAGTCCCAGGTTTTTAGACCAAGAAATAGCCTGAATATTACATTCACTTGGCAGACGAGTAGTCTATAGAAACATTTTTTAACGTTTTCATTAAACTGATTTTTAAAGAATGCAATACAGAAACAAACTCGCATGTTGCGTGTTACCGTTAGATCACGTTTTTCCAACAAATCCTCCTGCGCATGCGTCCTCGACATCACGTCATTCGTTCAGAGAGCTTTTACGTGTTTAATTCAGTATTTCAACTAATTCCCTCTCAACCGGAAATTGCCAACAAGTTAAAAAAAAATTGACAAAAAATGACCGATTCTAAATAAGAGTTAATTCAAGTAGCCCCTTAGAAAGCATATCTAACATCGTCTAAGGACCGTGGACTAAAGGAAAAATAAACAAAGAAAATACAAGTGGAAATTGGGTTGCATCTGTCTCAAAATGGAGAATAGCTTCAACCTGGCATTACATAAATGAAAAGAAAAGGACTCGGCATAGACTGTGGCTCCAGACATCAAACCACGTCCGAAATAATGCAATGATTGCATAACATCCTGTCTCCTTGGCATCCTGTCTAAAATCCCTTTATCTGATTTTTTTTCTTCTTTTTTTCTTTTTTCAAGTATCATAGATTAACACTTTGCTCCATCTATCCAGTAAATGATTTCATAAATGTCCCAAGAAATAAGCTTGGTAATAGCCAATGAAGTTGCTCAGTCATAAAAACAAGAATTCATTCTAAATCATTAGATGTGATTTGACGGTGATGTTGAATAGCTATATATTCTCTGAAACTCTCAAAACAAGTATTAAACATCAATAATTAGCAATAATGCTGATAACAAATCCAGTTTGTTTGTTTTTGACTTATCTTTGTCTTCAAGCCAGGAGCAGATCCTATTTCAAGGAGAGAAAATGAAACAGGAAATATGGAAAATACCTTGCATGACTTAAACCTTCTCATTTATCTGTGCAAAGAACACAGGAAAATGGAATTTCCTCCTTTCTTTTTGAAGCTAACTCGTGATGCAGCATATTTGTCCCCAAATCAAGCAACAAGTGTTTCAGACACACAAGCCTTGGAGTTTGCTCAGTGATGCATGTTTTCCACAACAACAGCTCTGTGTGAGCAAACTATGTGAAACTCTTGCCCACTTTCTCTCTTTTTCTTCAGTTGTAGAGAACAGAACATGAAGGATATATGAGTAACTTAGATATATCTATGAGTTATTTTCACTTTATGCATTGATTATTGCTTGTATGTTTCAAACAGCCATTATCAATCCAAAGAAAACCAAAATGCTGACAAAGTTAATAATTTGATTATGTTGCATAAACAGACAGACAATAACATACAGATGGTCAACATAGGCATATATAAAAATAGAGACTGAACCAATTGAACAAACTGAAAAAAACTGAACAAATAAACAATATAATAAGAGAGGTATTTTATATAATATTGTATGCAAAGATTTGAATGGATTCAGGCCAACATATATGTTGAGATTGGTGAGATAAATGATGTGTGCCCACAAAAGTTATAAATCTACAGATAAGAGATACAGTGATTTTTACAGCAGCCAGAAGATGCCACTGAAATAATTTCAGTCTGCATGTACATTCTGTTGCACTGACTCACAGTAAGTCTGCATATGATTTAGTTGGAAATGGGTTATATCAAGTAGCCTATTGCTGGTTGTATTATTCACGTTATATTCTGCACTGTAAACCCCAATGTTGTCATTAATAAATAAATCAAGTTATCATAACTAAACATTACTTAAAAATAAGGTAATTCAATGAGAAAACCACATTAGGAGAACTCATTTAAACTGAGGGAATCACTTTCCTCAAATAATTTGAGTAGACTCAAATAATTAGGGTTTACAGTGTGGAGGTGTACATCCATCCATCCATCCATCCATCCATCCATCTTCTTCCACTTAGAGATGCCCAGACCTCCCTCTCCCTAGACACTTTCTCCAGCTCTTTCGGGGGGATACAGAGGCCGAGAAACATAATCCCTCCAGCATGTCCTCAGTCTTCCTCGAGGCATCCTCCCGGTGGGATGTGCCCAAAACAGCTTCCCAGGAAAGCATCCAGGAGGCATCCGGAACAGATGCCCAAGCCACCTCAGCTGGCTCCTCTCGATGTGGAGTAGCAGCCGCATGAGCTCCTCCCGAGTGGCAGAGATCCTCTCCCTATCTCTAAGGGAGTGCCCAGCCACCCTGCAGAGAAAGGTGAGAGTAGGAATGTAGATTGACCGGTAAATCGAGAGCTTCTCCTTGCAGCTCAGCTCCTTCTTCACGATGACAGGTACATCGAACGCATCACTGCAGAAGCTGCACCTATCCACCTGTCAATCTCCCGCTCCATCCTTCCCTCACTCGTAAACAAGACCCCAAGATACTTGAACTCCTCCACTTGAGGCAGGAGCTCTCCACCAACCTGAAGGGGACATGCCACCCTTTTCTGGCTGAGAACCATGGCCTTGGACTTGGAGGTGCTGATTCTCATCCCAGCCATTTCACACTTGGCTGCAAACCATCCCAGTGCATGCTGAAGGTCCTGGCCCGATGAAGCAAACATGACAACATCATCTGCAAAAAGGTGATAAAGGGCAGCCCTGCCAGAATCCAACATGCACCGGGAACAAGTCTGACTTATAGCCGGCAATGCGAACCAAGCTCCTGCTCCGGTCATACAGGGACCAGACAGCCCTTAACAGAGGGCCCCGTACCCCATACTCCCAGAGCACCCCCCACAGGAGGCCTCGGGGGACATGGTTTAATGCCTTCTCCAGATCCACAAAACACATGTGTACTGGTAGGGGGAAACTCCCATGAACCCTCCAGCACCCTGGTGAGGGTATAAAGCTGGTCCAGCGTTCCACGACTGGGACGAAAACCGCATTGTTCCTCCTGAATCCAAGGTTCGACTATCGGCCAAATTCTCCTCTCCAGTACCCTGGCACAGACTTTCCCAGGAAGGCTGAGGAGTGTGATTCCTCTGTAGTTGGCACACACCCTCCGGTCCCCTTTCTTGAATGGTCTGCCATTCCAGAGGCACTGTCCCCGACCGCCAGTGGATGCTGCAGAGACGTGTCAGCCAAGACAGCCCCACAACATCCAGGGACTTGAGGTACTCAGGGCAGATCTCATCCACCCCTGGTGCCTTGCCACCAAGAAGCTTTTTAACTACCTCAGTGACTTCAGCTTGGGTGATGGACATGTCCATCTCTGAGCCCTCAGCCTCTGCTTCCTCCACGGAAGACATGTCGGTGGGGCTGAGGAGATCCTCGAAGTATTCTTTCCACCGTCCAACGATATCCCCAGTTGAGGTCAACAGTTGCCCAGCTCTACTGTAAACAGTGTTGGCAGGGCACTGCTTCCCCTTCCTGAGGCGCCGTATGGTTTGCACAATAAGGACAGACAGAACCGGTTGGATGTGCACTTGGTAATATATTTGAAAGATGTCTGTTTTGACAGAGAATTGTATCTTACAGTGGATCATAATTTGGCAAATGCACTATTATAAAACAGCTATTTAAGTACTGGTTATGTCATGAAATTAGACAGTTTAAAGCATTTTTCTCAAGAAATGTTCATGTTTTCTTTTAGTTACAATAAATATCAAATTGGTGTTGCTCAAGAACATCAGTATTAATATTTACTAATTGCTACATATAGTATAATGGTGGTATTTTTATTTAGCAATCAAACAGACCTTTTCTAAGCTGTTATTTGAGGAATGACATTGATGCAAGCTGAGACCATTATTTATGCAAAAAAAAAAAAAAGAAAAAAAAAAAAAAAAAAAAGAAAAAAAAAAAAAATATATATATATATATATATATATATATATATATATATATATATATATATATATATATATATTTGAATCTTAAACATTAGCTTAATTTGACCACTTGATAATGCTTTAAAACAATAAAAAGGCTCCTGAGTTTAGCCCTATTATTATTGTACTTCTACCCAAGTTGCAGGTGTTCATAAGTGCCTTAATATAAATTTCTAAATTAGTTATCATTGGGTTGCATGACATTCTGTTTCACAGCAATATGAAAATATTTAAAGTAGAAAAAATATTGAATTTAACATTGGGACATTATGCAAATCAGTAACCTGGAGAGAGAGAGGAAGTGCAAGGCAGGAAATCTAAGAAACAATTATTCTCAGCCAGTTCTAGTAGAGACATTAGTCCACACAAAAGATTAGGTCATACTGTATCTGCCAAACTCATTTGAGCAGTGGTGGAAAGAGTACTGAAAGCTGTACTTAAGTACAAGTACTATTACATTGCTGAAATAATACTCAATTACAAGTAAAAGTATACTGGTGTCAAAACAGTAAAAAAAAAAGTAAACGTAAAAAGTGCTCCTCTCAAAAAATACTCAGAGTACAAGTTACTAGTTACTTTTTAGCTGGCGATATTTAATTACCATAGAATATTCATATCAAAGATCTATGTGGATTATAGCAACTTTGAACAAAACCCACATTTATCTTATTGGCAAAGTATGTTAATTAGTGGTCATGATACAGGGATTTCTAACTTCAATACCTTGGTTAGATAGGAGTGGTTAAAGGGGTCCTATTTGTTTAGATTTTAATATTCACGTTAATAATACAAATGATGCATTAGGACTTGCGTTTACTGACCTAATAAACTCTTTTGGAGTCAGGTAAAATGTCACCGGGCCCACTCATTGTTTAAATCATACACTAGATTTAATTATATCTTGTGGAATCTATCTTACTGCTATAGATATTGTACCTCAAAGTGATGATATTACCATAGACAGTAAAAGAAATGGACACAGCGACCCCATTGGAACTCAATTGAGACAAATGAAGCCCAGTTTTAGCGTTTTTTAGCACTTCCGTTTCTGACGTGCAGACTCAAACGAAGCTTGACGACGTCAGCAACCTGTCTGACAGATGTAAATCTTCTAAGTGGCTGTGCGTGCAAACTGCCATCGTTAATCTTGCAGAGACGGCGAGCTTGAGCGGGGAGTTCTTTGTCGTGAGTGAGCAGGAGTAAGTATTCTGATTAATTATTTTGTATAGTATTTTAAAATGTAACGCCAGTACGCCATATTAAGTTAATTGCCTGCGAGCTTCTCCACCTGTCTGTACGGTAATGCGACAGAGAGCCGAGTGGTTATGACGCAATCGTTAGCCTATTTTTTACAAAAACTGTTTATACGGGGCCATAATGTAACATAGAAGGTAATGGAGCCCTTTATACATTGTCGTGTATCTTTAGAAATAAATAATGGACAAACAGAGTCTTTAAACGCCTCAGATGTAAAGTTATTCGCTGTCAAAGTGACGCCAAAATGAATGGGAGTCAATGGGAATGCTAACGCAAGTGAAGTTCTGCTAAAAGATGGCAGCCCCCACCCGACTTCAACTTCCGGTCGAGTTCCTTGCCCCTTGGATATTACAGACCATTTCCTTGTATCGTGCATGCTGCGAATAACTGATACTAACTATATGTCTCAGCGTTACCGTCTGGGCAGAACAATTGTTCCAGCCACCAAAGACAGATTCGCAAATAACCTGCCTGATCTATCTCAACTGCTATTTGTACACAAAATTACACATGAATTAGACGAAATGACTGACAACATGGGCACTATTTTCTCTAATACATTAGAAACTGTTGCTCCCATCAAATTGAAAAAGGTTAGAGAAAAACGTACTGTGCCATGGTATAACAGTAATACTCACTCTCTCAAGAAAGACTAACACTCTAACACTTCAGTTTCATCCATTGCACCTAAAGATAAACTGCAGTGCTTTACAACTATAGAACAGGAACAGCTAAATAAACTTATCACTGTATCTAAACCAACAACATGTTTATCCTGTACCCACTAAATTACTGAAAGAGTTGTTACCTGAAGCCGAAGAACCGCTTCTCAACATTATTAACTCGTCGTTATCTTTAGGTCACATCCCAAAACCATTCAAGCTGGCGGTTATCAAGCCTCTTATTAAGAAACCAAAACTAGATCCTAGTGTACTGGCAAATTATAGGCCTATTTCAAATCTTCCATTTATGTCTAAAATTTTATAATAAGTTGTGTCTGCTCAATTGAGCACCTTCCTGCATAAAAATGATCTGTATGAAGAATTTCAGTCAGGTTTCAGGCCCCACCATAGCACAGAAACTGCACTTGTTAAAATTACAAATGACCTGCTCCTTGCGTCAGATCAAGGCTGTATCTCATTTCTAGTCTTACTTGATCTTAGGTCTTAGACACATAGATCATGACATACTCATAGATAGATTACAAAACTATACAGGTATTCAAGGGCAGGCTCTAAGATGGTTTAGATCCTATCTGTCCGATCGCTACCATTTTGTTTACTTAAATTGGGAGTCATCTCATTTATCATCAGTAAAATATGGAGTGCCACAAGGATCCGTCCTAGGTCCCCCTCTATTTTCAATATACATGTTGCTCCTTGGTAATATTATTAGAAAATACGGAATTAGCTTCCACTGTTATGCTGATGATACTCAGCTATATATCTCAACGAGACCAGACGAAACTTCTCAATTATCTAAGCTAACAGGGTGTGTTAAAAATTTAAAAGATTGGATGACAAATAATTTTCTCCAATTAAATTCGGATAAGACAGAGATATTAATTATTTTGGTAATTATTACCAAAAAACACTGCACAGAATCTTGTAGATTACAATCTGCAACTACACGGATGTACTGTTACTTCCTCTACAGTCAGAAATCTGGGTGTTATATTAGACAGCAATTTGTCTTTTGAAAATCATATTTCCAATGTTACAAAAACTGCATTCTTACATCTTAGAAACATTGCCAAGCTACGAAAACATGTTATCTGTTTCTGATGCAGAAAAGCTAGTTCATGCATTTATGACCTCTAGACTGGACTATTGTAATGCACTTCTAGGTGGATGCCCTGTTTCGTCAATAAACAAGCTACAGGTAGTCCAAAATGCAGCAGTTAGAGTCCTTACCACGTCAAGAAAATATGATCATTACTCCAATTTCACAGTCTCTGCACTGGCTACCTATTAAGTTCTGTATCAGTTACAAATGATCATTACTTACCTATAAGGCCCTAAATGGTTTAGCTCCTGCGTACCTAACTAGCCTTTTACCACGCTACAACCCATCACGCACCCTAAGGTCACAAAACACTGGACTTTTGGTAGTTCCTAGGATAGCAAAGTCCACTAAAGGAGGTAGAGCTTTTTCACATTTGGCTCCCAAACTCTGGAATAGCCTTCCTGATAATGTTCGGGGTTCAGACACACTCTCTCTGTTCAAATCTAGATTAAAAACGCATCTCTTTCACCAAGCATTCGAATAATGTATCTCTTCAATTCTGAGTGTAGTTGCATCTGATCAAATGTGCATTTTTATTCATTAGCTTGGGTTAAACTAATTTTAGTTTGTTGGATCAGCAGCTATCCTCTCCACCACCACGGATTCTACCACTCACACCCAATAATTTTGCCCTTTGTTTATATATAATTTATAGTTAATTTATTACTCTGTGGTTCAAGGGTCTGTTATTCAGTCCCTTCATTTTGGAGATATTCTTTCTGATGACTATGCTTCCTTCAGCTCTCTCACACTGAAAAAAATGTGTCGCTGGATTAATAAAAAAAAAATACATCAACTTGTTACATGTAGCCTAATAGATTTACTTCTTCTCAACTGGAAAAATTAAGTATGACAAAATCAAATGTTTCTAGTCAACTGGAACAAAAAATTAACTTTCAACCAAATATATTTTGTACATGATTATACATTAAATTATCAGTATAAATTTATTTGGATTGACTTGGATTGATTTTTTAATCGAATATCCAGGTAAATACAAATCTGCATTGTACATATCATGTCATTTCTTGACCTTCAGAATGTGATCTTAAGGTGTTAAATGTTTACAATCTTGAGAATCAAACATTTTTACATTTTTATTAAATCACATTGAAATTTTCAACACTCATCGACAATTTCCACTTTTGGAATCTGAGGAAGAATTTACAACAATTAATAGTGAAAATTGCTTTAAAACGTAAAAGCATAACATTCCAGAATAGAATGTTCATCCAAGAAATGTTACATCCATGTGCCATTGTAAAAAAAATAAAATAAAAATACATTAGAATGCAAGTCAACATTGTAAACTTCTTATAGATTTCAATACATTTTACAACAATTCTGATATTTGGTGCTTTTTAAAATCATCAGTTCCCTAGAAAAACATCATCTGTAGCTTCATTTTTCAAGGAAATCATCATCATAATTGTCATTTAGAGCAACACACAAAGCCTTCCTTCCCTCTGGTGACAGACCATGTAATCAAGAGTCAGAGGATCCAGAAAGGTCATGAAGGACGGGTACAACAGTTGCACTGCTCCGTCCGTGTCCGGTGTAGACAATGTGAAAGTCTTATGGGTTTGGAACGACATGAGGGTGAGTAAACCACAGATTTTTTATTTTTTAACAACTAAGTCTCAAGTCTCTGTGTCCATTTATAGAAACAAAAAAGAAGAAGAGGAAATATATATTTTTCAGCCAAGAAGGGCTGCTTTTTCCTGTACTTGCAGAACTCATCACTTTCTGCAAAGTGTGTTTTTCCTGTTATGAGAGATTTTAAGAAAAATGTCTGAGATCCATACAACAGCACAATTTTTACTAAATCATCTCATGCACTTCATAATAATTATATCAAAGAACCTTACCTCAAACATATGTGTTCCTTTGGAATTGGCCTGGTAATGGCTGGTATGGTATGGGTCTGTAATTTTATTGTACAGATGGAAAAATCTCTTAGACATAAATGATAAAGAACAGCAGATATAAACTGGCCTTAAGAAAAAACAGCACTTACAGTGGTCCTGTGACTCGATAACATCTCCAAACTGTTGGGAAAAGTCATTAAAAACATCTTTCCTAAAAAAGACAATGACAGACATCTCGAGACATCTGAACATTTCGAGCAAGCAACAGGAGTCAGTACCAGTAAATACAACAGAACAAAGAAACAAATGAGCTTAACAGTAATCTAATCTAACCAAGAGTTTAAAAAAAAATCTCTTTACATTATTGAACAGATGTTTTTTTGGTCCCACTTTATATTAGGTGGCCTTAACTACTATGTACTTACATAAAAAAATAAGTACAATGTACTTATTGTGTTCATATTGTATTGTAAAACACTTTTGCTGCTATTGAGGTGGGATGGGGTAAGGTTAGGGAGAGGGTTGGAGGTATGGGTAAGTTTAAGGGTGGGTTAAGGTGTAAAGTATGGGTCAACAGTGTAATTATAAATGTAATTACAGAAATTAAATAAAGATGTAATTACGTGTTTTTTTTTAAATATAAGTACAATGTAAAAACATGTATGTACACAATAAGTACATTGTACTATTAATTAAAATGTAAGTACATAGTAGTTAAGGCCACTTAATATAAAGTGGGTCCGTTTTATTTTATTTATTTTTTTTGCTGTTTGATTAACGACAGAGAATGCATCAGAAACACTGTTTCAAAGGGTTAGTTCACCCAAAAAGGAAAATTATGTCACCCTTATGTCGTTCCAAACCCGTAAGACCTTCGTTCATCATCGGAACACGGTTTAAGATATTTTTGATTTAGTCTGAGAGCCTTCTGTCCTTCCATTGAAAGTGTGTGTCAGTATACTGTCCATGTCCAGAAAGGTAATAAAAACATCTTCAAAGTAGTCCATGTGACATCAGAGGGTCTGTTAGAATTTGTTGAAGCATCAAAAATACATTTTGGTCCAAAAATAACAAAAACTACGACTTTATAAACCGGTTGAAGAAAACGGTTCACCGGTTCTTTTGCGCTTGACGTAATGACGTCATTGGCGATGATTGCCCTTGATTCAAGCCTTCGTTTTACCTGCGCTCATAACATTTGCACAGAATCAGTTCAGAATCAATCACCAAAAGAACCAGTTCGGTTCAGATGTGGTGTGTGTCAGTCTGCTTCACGCTGATTCATGCATGCGCAGTAATGTTTCTACAATCTCTCTGGGGAATTGGAGCTGCCTCCCCAGGTCAACCCTCATGTTCCACTCCCTACCAGATGAGAGGGCTCTAGATGTCTAGGTGGTTAACTTTCTCCCCGGCCCTTGCAAACCGGATGGGACTTCTCTTGTCTGCATGACTCTACCACCTCTGCTAGTTTCCTCAATACTAGATTGTGTCTCCACCTGTAGCGGCCTTAAGACAATGCTGTCTTACATCCCGACAGCATGTGCTGGAGGCTTGCATTGCTAGTACCCGCAAAGGGGGCAATGTTCTTCAGCGCCGAACCACTGGTGGAGGTTTCTGGGACAAGGTAGGGTGTCTTAGGTTGATCTAATCAGAAAGCTGAGCCTGGCTTGAGGGATCTTTCACAGATCAGACCATGACAAAAGCCTATCTAAGACACCTTCCCATGACATCCAGCATGCCTGCTAGCTCTGAGACTCTACCTTAAAGTTGAGGCGCTCCTGCTCGGTCCTTGTCACTTCTGCCACCACCATAGCTCTCCACTCTTCCTTGGAGGCCTTTGACCAGAAAAGAGGGGTCTCGCACCTCCCAAGGTGCACGCTGTCTGGAGAATGGTGGTGATGTCATCCATATAGCCTGTCACTGGTGGTAACCTTTGGCCTGAAGGTAACTTCATGCCTCCAACCACCACCCTTGCTCCACTCAGGATAACCTCGGAAGCTGCTACAAACAGTTTTTCAAAACAGTTTTTAAATATATGTCGAACCTTTCCACAGGGATTTCACAGGTTTTTCATTTTGTATTTATGTTCTGCATGGAATAGCCGAAACAATAGATTTGACAATAGTTTCCAGGTATGGATTATAGCTGATAAGTGTGGGTGGGAAGTTCTTAAGGATACTACAATTGGGAGTGACTACTACCCCATTAGAGTTCAGGTACGGGTGGAAGTGCAAAAAGACATTGAAATGAGAGGAGGGAGATGGATATTAGAAAAAGCTGATTGAGAAAGGTTTAGAGAATTTAGTGATTAGTGTTTGTCATTTGTTGAAAGAAGTAAGAGTGCTGAAAGGTAATTAGCTCAAGTATAGTGGATGCAGCAGGGGCAGCTATTCCAAAGTCAGAACCCAGGTCTTTAAATAGGATAGTACCTTGGTGGTCAAAAGAGTGTCAAGAGGCAGTTAAAGAAAGGAATAGGACGATTAGGAATTTTGTGACTCTGTGGGTCACACTACCCCTATAGAGAGGATTTGGGGTATGATCATGAAAATAAAAGGAATATACAGAAACTATGGTTATCCCATGCTCATAGATGGAGAGGATATTGTGGTTACGAGTAAAGATAAAGCAGAAATGATTGCTAAAACATTATCTAGAGTGCATAGTTCTGGTAACATAAGTGTGGATGAAAAGAAAGGAAGGGAAGAGACCGTTTTAAAATATTCTAATGTAGATTAGAGTGTGAATGAGGAAGGAGGCATAATTAAGGCATTTTTCGTAGAACTAAATATCGCCCTGAGAAAGTTAAGAAAATCTGCACTCTCAAGGGACCCAATCTGTTATGACATGTTGGATAATTAGAGCGATATAGGGAAAGATAAGATTTTATTTAACAAGATATGGATGGAGGGAATGATTCCTAAAGAATGGAAAGAGTCCATAATTGTACCAATTAGGAAACCTGGTAAAGATATTCACAATCCAAGTAGCTACAGGCCTGCAGCCTTAACTTCTCAGGTGGGAAAGACAATGGAGGACATGGTAAATGATAGGTTGAATTACTGGGTGGAGTCTATGGGGCCACTGCATAGCTACCAAAGTGGTTTTAGAAGAGGAAGAAGTATAATGGACCCTGTATTATGCTTGGAAGATGTTATAAGGAGAGCTCAAGTAAATAGAGAATCAGTGGTGGAAGTATTTTTTGATATTGAAAAAGTGTATGACATGTTCCAGTGGATAAAAGCTTTTTGGCTGAAAGAAGTCTAAGGGTTAAAATAAATGGGGAATTAAGTGCCGAATGTATAGCTGAGAATGGTACTCCTCAGGGGAGCATTGTTATCCCAATATTGTTCGATATAATGATAGATCAGATTTTTTAAAATCTGCAGGGGCCTGATGGAGTAGCTCCATCTGCTGATGATGGAGCCATGTGGAAGAAAGGGAGGAATGTGGACTTCATAGTAAAGAAAATGTAGAATGCAGTAAATGAAGTCCAGAAATGGGCAACACAGTTGGGATTTAGGGTTTCAGTAAAGAAAACAAAAGTTATGTTCTTTTCTAGGGGGAGCATAAGACCTGAATTTAAAATTCACCTGTCAGGCAGAGAGCTGGAAAAAGTAGAGCTTTTTAAGTACTTGGGTGCATTGTTTGACAAGAAGTTGACATGGGACTTTCATAACCATAAGTTGGTGGATAAGTGTAAGAAAATTCTAAATGTGATGAAGTGCTTGTGTGGGTACACTGGTCTAATGAGATCAATGTTCAATTATGGGTGTGTTGCATATGGATCAGCCTCCAAGTCATTATTATATAAACTTGATGTAATGCAAAACCAAGCCCTGAGACTTTGTAGTGGAGCAGTTAAAACCTCTCCAGTGGCAGCCATCCAAGTGGAGGTGGGGGAGATGCCCTCGTATTTGAGAAGAGGTCAGCTTTCCCTAGTGTATTGGGCTAATCTTAAGGATCATAATGATGATCACATAACACAGCAAGTCCTAAGAAATTGTCAAGAGCGATTAAATGAGGGAGTAAAAAGCTTTGGGTGGATTATCAAATAAAAAGTTGAGACTACAGGGTTAAGTATTCTTATTATCTGCACTACAGTACCATACTCTACAGTTCCCCCTTGGACGTTTGAGGAATAAAAAGTGGATCTAGGTCTGCATGAAGAAAAGCTGGAAAGTGAAGTGGACAAAGGGAGAGTAAGTGGATATATAGCAGAACACTACAGACAGGACATGATCATATTAACAGATGTTTCTAAGTGGTGCATGTGGTGCCTGAGTTGGGCTGGCTGTAGTTAAAGGTCCCGTTTTATGCGCTTTTTTGAGCAATATAACATGTGTTCATGTTTCGCGTGTAAAAAAACACAGTATTTTTCACACAGTTCACCTATCTGTATACTGCTGTTTTCACTGTCACAAAAATGGGCTGATGACTTCCTTGTTCTATGAAGCCTCTCCTTCAGAAATACGTAACGGGTTCTGATTGGGCCAGTGGTACCTGTGTTGTGATTCGACAGCAGCTGAGAGCAGGCTGCCCTCCTGGTAACGTGGTTGGGCTAGAACGCACGTGCTGGAGATGTATTTATAATCACAGGAGCGTTTTTACAGACGAGATGTGCATGAAAACCGCATTTGTTTTTTTGCACAACCCTGACATCTAGTTAACAAAGCTAAACAGCGTTGCCCTTTGTGTAATAAGTTACAGAAACTGTTAAACGCACAAACTTAAATACTTACCAGTTGTGGTCCATAAACAATGCCTTCTCCAGACAAAGAGGCAACTGCTCCATCTTTCAAGAACAATCTATGTGCAAATCCAGCATTAAACTGATTGAGATTGAGAAAGTTGTCCTCAGCAAGCTGTCCTCAGCAAAATGAGCTGCACATAGTTTTACATGTGGCTTATAATTTTCGGGAACCGAGTTAAACATAAATTGTAACCATTAATCTCAAAGTACAGCGTTCCTGGGAAGCCCAAACAAAGGTGATTGGATGAAAAAACAGCGTTTCAACGACATGGCGACAAAAACAAACAGCTCTTCCTTCTTCTCCGTCGGAGCGCAACAAGGCCACGCCCCCTGTTTGTGAATTCATGTGGGCGGTGGTTAGTCAAAAAAACTGTTTTAGTGATGTCATTACTACAGGAACTAGAGGGCTGTAGTCCAAACAGGTCGTTTTTTGTAGGCGAATTCTGTTAAATCAAATATCTCGCTTGGCATTCAACTTTGAGCTTTAGAATTTTACTGATATTATTTATACTCTAACAACAACATTACACACTAACTAAAGTTTAAAACATGGAATCACGAAGAAGGGGACCTTTAAGAGACTAAATGATGATTTGGCTGTATATAGAGCTTGTAGCTATATAGTTTGCCCTGTTATGGGTAGAAAGCAATGGGGGTAATACACAAACAGTCATAGCATCTGACTCTAGTTCTGCTCGTCTAAGTAAAATAATTCCCACTCCAGGTCCAAGCAAAACATTCTTCTTGATGTTTTACAGTTAGTGAGTGGATTGCAAAAGACTGGATTAAAATTTGCATTTTTATGGGCATTTGGGAGACATCTTTTTAGTATACAGCTTGAAGTAAATAAGATTGCAGATTCAGGCAGAGCTAGAGAAAGGAGCTAGACAAAGGAGCTAGAGCTAGAGGAAGTGGTGTTGTCCAGGCTGAGGATTGGGCACACCAGACTTAATAGTAATTTATTTCTAATGAAAAAGCATGTTGATGGTAACTGTGAGCATTGTCTCAGGCATAACCCAGAAACAGTAGAGCATGTATTTATTAATTGTCAGAAATGTCATTAAGGCAGAGGCTTATTGCTCAAGAAGAGGCCAATTAAGTTATCTTCGAATATAGAAATATTTTACAAAGAAGTGCTGGGAAGATTTTTAATTTTTTGCTTTCTTTTTTTAAAGAAACTGACATGGCATACAGCCGAGTATGGTGATCCATACTAAGAATTCATGCTTTGCATTTAACCCATCCAAAGTGCACAAACACCCAGAGCAGTGGGCAGCCATTTATGCCACAGTGCCCGGGGAGCAGCTGGGGGTTCAGTGCCTTGTTCAAGGGCACCTCAGTCATGGTATTGCTGGCCCAAGACTCGAACCCACAACCTTAGGGTCAGGAGTCAAATTCTCTAACCACCAACCCATGACTTCTCCATAGAATGCAGGGTTTTAAAAAGGAAATGTAACCATTGTTCTACACTCTAGTACAGCCGTGGCAGTAATGCAACAAATAGTTGTCAACCGCCATTTAGAAAAACAGACGAAGAAGATGTTTTGCTACATTTCTTCAATTAAGGATGATTGCTGAGTAGTATGGGTGTTTCCATTTGCCTGAACTTCTTCAAGTGAGTTGCGGAGCAAACCAAAAATCCAACACTCTCCTTTACTACTGATACTCTGACTATTTTTGTTTGTATGTGATCATTAACTGCCATTTTCAACATTTCATTTTCTCTCTCAAAAACAAATTTGTCCATTCTGCTGCTCAATTTGACCAAACTAATAATAGCTGTTGATGACTATTTGAATTGAATCCTGCCAAAGTGCACGCTTATATGTGTTCGATAAATGCGTAACATTATGTGTCTACTCATGTCTGAAAATGATATATGAAAAACAAAATAATTTTACATAAAAGCATTAGGCTATAGCTTATATTTCTTTAGTAAATTATTTAATGTAAAAACTAAAATTAATTGTAAAAGTGAAGATATTTTTTTAAATTGTGTTCAGCATGATGGGCCGCATTTGAATTTGTGATGGACCGTGGCTTGAGAACCACTGCTCTAACCTGTCAGTAACTTTATGCAATCCACCCAATGAAAGATGCGCGGGTGTACACTCACCTAGAGGATTATTAGGAACAACAAGGTGCTGAAAGCATTCTTTAGAAATGTTTGCCCATATTGATAGGATAGCATCTTGCTTTGGAGATTTGTGGGATGCACATCCAGGGCACGAAGCTCCCGTTCCACCACATCCCAAAGATGCTCTATTGGGTTGAGATCTGGTGACTGTGGGGGCCATTTTAGTACAGTGAACTCATTTTCCTATTTGTAGTGGAGATAAATGGTACCCGGTGGGGTCTTCTGCTGTTGTAGACCATTCGCCTCAAGGTTGTAACGAGTGGTTATTTCAGTCAAAGTTGCTCTTATATCAGCTTGAATCAGTCGGCCCATTCTCCTCTGACCTCTAGCATCAACAAGGCATTTTCGCCCACAGGACTGCTGCATACTGGATGTTTTTCCCTTTTCACAAAATTCTTTGTAAACCCTAGAAATGGTTAAAATCCAGACAGTTTTCTTCTAGAAAGACAAAAACGTTCAGGTGGAGAAAAAAACTTTTTCCTTACCTTGACATGTTTCGACTGCAACCTGCAGTCTTCCTCAGAAGCGTCATCTGACAGCTGTGACGGGTCATTTATCAGCTGTTATTTTCTGGGTGTGGCCAACCCGGCGGACATGACAGTTCCGCCGGGCTGGCCACGCCCTGCCCCCCCATCGCTTGATGGTCTCTGGAGGATGGTGTTCCATGTGTGTGAGAGCATGTAGGCTCCCTCATCCCGGTTGATGGTATCCTTGGCCCGCTTCCTGATTTCAATTGCCTCCTTTATCCATCTTCTGTATCTGTTTGGTTCTGATCTGATAATGTGTCCGTTGTCCCAGTCCATAATGTGGTTGTTTCGTTTGCAATGATCTGATATAGCTGATTTTAGTTGTTCCTGTTGCGCTTTTTCCTTTTGAGTTCTAGTTAGTCGTCCTGTTGTTTCTTTTTCACATTCTTTCTGATGTTCTTACTTTCTTGTGTTGAATGACCTGCCTGTTTCTCCTACGTATGTTTTATTGCATGATTTGCATGGTATCTCGTATATGACATTACATTTTTTGTCTTGCTCTATTTTGTCCTTGGGGTGTACCAGTAACTGCCTTAACTTTGTGTATGGTTTTACTACTGTGTTTATGTTGTATTTTCTCATTGCCCGCTGTAATGGTTCTGTTATGCCTCTGATATATGGTAGGGTTACTATGTCCTTGTTTCCGGTTTCTGGTTTCGATTTTGGTTTTGTTTTTGATTTGGTTTGCTTGTTTGCGACTTGTTCTTTTCCTTTGTTTATGGCCCATATCGGATATTTGCAGCATGCAAGTGCATGTCTGATATGTTTTTCCTCTTTCTGTCTGTCTTTTTCCTCCGTGATGAAACTAGTCCGTTCATAAAGTGTTCTCACTACTGATAATTTATGCGCCTTTGGATGTTCAGATGTCCAGAGTAGATATTGGTCAGTGTGTGTTGGTTTCCTCTAGACTGTTATTTTGATGCTGTCATCATCTCTGTGGTGGATCTTTAAATCTAAAAAAGCTATGGTTCTGTTGCATTCTTCCTCATGTGTGAATTTTATGTTTCCGGTGGGGTCAATACTGTTTAGGTGGCAGTGAGTTCCTGTGTATGTCAGTTTTTTATTTTTTCCAGTATGTCGTCTACATAACCTTTCCAGAGGGTTGGTCTGCAGTGCGATGGTGCTGTCACAGCTGTCAGATGACGCTTTTGAGGAAGACTGCAGGTTGCAGTCGAAACATGTCAAGGTAAAGAAAAAGTTTTTTTCTCCACCTGAACGTTTTTGTCTTTCTAGAAGAAAACTGTCTGGATTTTAATCATTGAGAAGACAAAATGAAAATCTTTGAACCTAGAAATGGTTGTGCGAGAAAATCCCAGCAACTGAGCAGATTGTGAAATACTCAGACCGGCCCGTCTGGCACCAAATGCATTGCTCAAAATTGTTTAAATCACCTTTTTTTCCCATCCTGACATTCAGTTTGGAGTTCAGGAGATTGTCTTGACCAGGACCACACCCCTAAATGCATTGAAGCAACTGCCATGTGATTGGTTGATTAGATAATTACATTAATGAGAAATTGAACAGGTGTTCCTAATAATCCTTTAGGTGAGTGTATGTACATGTGACAAAACACAGTTAACTTAGTAAAAATCATCATGTAACGTTACAAATTTATCAACTGTAGTAACAGTAAATTAAAGCTCATTTGTATAATTACTCAGCGGTCACGTGGTTTTCACAGAACGCAAAATTATCGATTTGATGTGTAGCAAATAGTTTGAAATTAAAACAACAAAACTTAGATTTACTTCCAATTAAGTAAATAATTTACTTTAGGTCAATAACAAGACAGAAAATTAAATATTAAATTTAAAAATTAAATTAAATTAAATATGTCAGATTAGTCAGACAAGGCAGTTGCACTTTTTTCAGTGCAGGATTCATCTTAACGGTAAACATTATTAAATTCTGAATATTTTTTTAATAAAGTTAAGCTGAATTCACCCTGCTATGTCTCAAAACAGAGCTTGAAACTAAATTACCTGCATGGCAAATATACTGTATTAAAAAAAAAAAAAAAAATAATAATAATAATAATAATATATATATATATATATATATATATATATATATATATATATATATATATATATATATATATATATATATATATATATATTAATGCTGTCAAAAGATTTATTGTGATTAATAGCATCCAAAATACAAAAAGAATGTTTACAATGTTTACATAATATATCTACATCTTAAACACTGACCACTAGAGAATGTTGTAAAACAATAAAAAAAGGCTCCTGAGTTCATCCCTATTATTATTGTACTTCTACCCCAATTTGTAGGTGTTCATAAGTGCCTTAATATAAATTTCTAAATTAGTTATCATGGGTTTGCATGACATTCTGTTTCACAGCAATATGAAAAAGTAGGGGGGAAAAAACTATTTATATTGTGATGAATTTAACATTGGGACATTATGCCAATCAGTAGCCTGAGGGAAAAGCAAGGCAGGAAAAAGCAAGGCAGGAAATCTAAGAAAAAGATTAGGTCATACTGTATCTGCCAAACTCATTTAAGCAACAGTCACAAGACAGGAAGCATGTTCTGTTATGGTTTGAAAATTAAATAAATAGAGAAGCATTGGTTGCAGTGTTCATCACCAGTAAGGCTCTTCTGAGAAACAGAAGTAATGAATGCTGTGTGTTGAGTCGTACAGAAATATTCAGAATTAGTAGATTTTGCCCTTTGTTTATCATTTATAGTTAATTTATTACTCTATGATTCAAGGGTGTTATTCAGTCCCCTCATTCTGCAAATATTCTTTCTGACTATTGTGCTTCCTTCGACTGTAACAGGATTCGTCTTAACGGTAAGATTTTTAAAATTCTAAATTACCAGTATTGCAAATATGTACTATATCAAAATATATATATATTAGTGCTGTCAAAAGATTTATTGTGATTAATCGCATCCAAAATACTAAAATAATTTTGTTTACATAATATTTGATTGTGTACTGTATATTGTTGATATAAATTCAAACACATGCATACATATTATTAAGAAAAAGATGTTATGTAGATTAAATATATTTATATATGATATAAAATATAATATAAATATATAAATGTATATACATTTAAATATTTTCTGAATATGTACTGTATGTGTGTGTATTTATATATACATTATAAATAAACACAGTACACATACATTTATGTAAACAAAAAGTTTTATTTTTGGATGCAATTAATTGTTTGACAGCTCTAATATAGCTTATATATATCATATCTAATATATATGATATGATATATACATACAACCCCAATTCCAGACAAGTTAAGATGTTTTATAAGTGCAGTAAAATCAAGAATCTGTGATTTGTTAATTCTCATTAACTGTTATTAAATTGACAAAACTAAAAAAGAAAGATTTCCAAAGTTTTCACTTTTTCACATTTCGTAAATAAGAACAAATTTAGTTTTTGACGGCTGCAACACATTCCAGTTGGGACAGAAGCAAAATAAACACATTTAAAAGTTTTTAAACAGTTAACAGTAAGCAAGAGTATTGCTCTAGTAGAAAGCTATGCTGTGATACTGCGCGGGTTCTCTGGGTCAGAAAAAGAAAATATGCTGATGATGTCAGACGATGTCAAAAAGAAAATGTGTGGTGTACAGATGAGTCCACATTTCAACTTGTTTCTGGGAAAAATTGATTTTCAATTCTCAGTCCCAGAGACCAAAGGGAGAATACAGACTTTTATTAGCGACAGAAGTGAAGGCAAAGGTCTGTCATGGTCATATCATTATTTTGAATATATACAAAAAGGCAAAACATAGACTTGATTTAGATTTTTATAATAATATTTTTTATCCATTTTAGATACTTAAAATATCTAGATTTATGTTTATTTAGATGTACAGTTAAATAAAGAATTTCATTATTCTGAAATGTAGTTGAAGATTTAAAATATTATCTTGCTTCTTTAAATACATTATAGCATTTGCAAGATTACATGTGATAATATCATTAAAAATATATTTCCTTAAGCCACACTATTTAACATACTTTAACATGCTTGTGAGTCCTGAAATTATAATAATAATAATAATAATACATTTTATTTCTAACATGCTTTTCTTAGACTCAAAGCGTATAAAAATAGAACATCAATAATCACATTCAATTACAGTAAACAGCTCTAAAAATATGTGTCTTTAAAGAATTCTTAAAACAATCTAATGTTGGAGAGTCTCTAATTTCCGTTGATGGAGCATTCCATAGACGTGCTGAAACCGAGAATGCTCAGCTGCCCATAGACTTTAATATTATATTTTCATATACTGTATAACCATTTAAAATGACTAGACATTTATGTTAAAACTTTGTACATTGTTGCTTGTAGAGATATAATGGACCTGAAAGAGTACTTGAACAGGATTGGGTTTTCTGGCCAATATGACAAAGCCGACCTGGACAATTTGTTCACCATCCACAAGCTGCATGTTATGAATATTCCATTTGAGAACCTCAGCATCCATTCTGGCGAGAAGAACACTATGGATCTGCAAATCATCTATGATAAAATAGTCAAGAGCAATCGAGGAGGATGGTGTTGTGAAAACAACCTCTTGTTCTCATGGGTCCTGAAGGAGATGGGATACAAATCCACCATGCTAGGCTCCAAAGTGTTCAACTCACTGAAACAGGAGTACCTCTCCATGGACTGTCATCTCATCAATCTGGTGGAGATCAATGGGAAGCAGTACATTGCAGATGTAAGCTTTGGAGTGTCGTCCCAAATCTGGCATCCCTTAGAGTTGATCTCAGGTAAAGACCAGCCGCAGCCTTCAGGTGTATTCCGCCTCATAAATAATGGGCTGCAGTGGGTTTTGGAGAAGACCATCAGGAAACAATTGGTCCAAGATAAGACCTTTGCTAATTCCAGCTTTATTGATAAACGGCTCACCAAAACAATATACTCCTTCACATTAACACCCCGTGATGCAGATCATTTCCGAGAGATGTCAGATTACCTGCAGACTAGTCCAGACTCTCTGTTCATGCTCAAATCCATTTGCTCCCTTCAGACACCCACAGGCTTCAGAGCTCTGATTGGTTGGACATACAGCGAGGTCACATTTAAAGAGGACTCAGACTTGGTGGACATGAAAGAAATCCCAGGCTGTGAGATAGAGGCTTTACTAAGGGACAAGTTTAACCTGGTGTTAGTTAATAAATTCACACCCAAAAACAACAAAGCTGATTATTGCATCTAGTACTCAGCTCATCTAATAATTTTAGTAATCAGTGTATTTTGCTTGAATATTGAGAAAAAAATTTACTCTGAAGGCTCTGCTTCTTTGGCTTTTATTATTTTGTTAATGCTCTCTATATATATTCAATAATTAATTTTTATTTTTGTTATTTAGGCTGTGAAACCATGTCTGCATTTTAAGGTTGCAAATGTAATATGACAATGTGGAGAAATAGTATTCCATTGTATTTGCTTGATATAACAATACTCTTTGAATTTGTACTTGTACTTAAAGTCAGACTACATTGAGAAGGAGGCATTTAACATCATTCAGCAAACTGTGATCATTATTCCCTTTAACTACTTCAGCTCTTGTCTTGTATATTCTGCCTCACTCCTGGGCTGGTAATAATAAATGTTTGCATATCAGATCAAACTTGATATTTAATGATGGAAAGAGGACTTAAAAAGAGATGGAAAAAAAACTAACATATGTGTGAAATGTTGTCAGTCTACAACCTAACAAACAAATAAATTATATGATGTCAGATCCATTTCTCATGTTGATATCACAAAGCACATGACTATAAAAGAGAAATAAGGGGTGATAAAAAAAAAACTTATCATGGGCTTGAATGACATTATGTTTCACAGCAATATGAAAATATTTAAAGTAGAAAAAAAAATTATATTGTGATGAATGCAAATCAGTAACCTGGAGAGAGAGGAAGAGCAGGGCCGTAGCTAGTGGGGTGAAAGGTGGTGATGATTATAGGGGCCCAACCGACTGGCTGAAAGTCACGAAAGCTTATCTTTTTCACGTGTTTTTAAGCCTGACCGCTTGTCGATTTAAACATTAAAGCATCCAAACACAAGGCGCAGAAAAGCTGAACAGAGTAGCTGGTTACTCGCGTGCTGTGTCCGGTGCGCACGAGAGAGAGAGAGAGGTCGCATCTCACGGACAGTGACACTGAACCGAGGTCTCTTCTGCGAAGTTCTCCTCAAAGTCCCTCCTGCACCTGAACAAACAAATACCATTCGCAGTTTGAACAAACAAAAAGATGTGAAAGAGCCCAATTCAGTACTCCCGGTGTTCTGGTGTTCAGGGCTCACGCAGAGAAAGGCGTCTCAAAACGCTTGAACACTGAATTTGCTTATTTTTGCTCTTTTGCCGACAAATACATACAAAATATGTCAAAATAATCTGTCTATCTATCTATCTATAAAATTGGGACCAAAAATTATTCAGCACCTTATAAAGCACCATGTATTGCTTATGTGTTTTTTTTTTTTTCTGAATTTCTAATGAAACCTTTTCACACCACAGTCTGAACAAAATGAAGCATTGCTTGGTAATTGGTCAACAAAGTATTGATGGTGTAAATATTGTCATACTAACAGTTGTCTGTAGTTTTGGTTGTTTGTAATCCATTAAATACATTCCTATCAAAGTTATCTGACATTATCAAGACGAATTTGTTCTGATAGTTTAACTCTAATCATATTCTTGTCATATTTTATAACCATTTTACAAGCGATAGCAAATAAACTGTAATAATGTGAGAAATGTTGAAGTCTAAATAAATGTAGGTTTGATTTAGGGCTGGGACAACGCGTTGAGGTCATCGATGACATTGACGCAAAAAATACGTTGATGCAAAATATGAGCATCGATTCGTCAACCTGTTTTTATTTCTCTAAAAAACGTTTGCAAAACGTTTACCTTATGTGCGCTGAATATACGCGATGGCCGGATCAACATTCTGTCCAACGTTATATAACCAATCCAGGGGTTTTTCTGCATTGATCTTTTTTTTTTGGCGGCTCTCAAAGCCTTATTTGATCGGTGAGTGATGTAGAATAGAATGACTGCTGCGCCTGACAGAGCGCGTACGAGAGAGAGCCCAGGCTGTGAGCGCGCACTCACAGTGTTCAAACAACACGAGCGCTTCTTGCGCTCTCTCTCTCTCTCTCTCTCTCTCTCTCTCTCTCTCTCTCTCGTGCATATTAACCAAAATCATTAGACACTATAGAAAAAGGGCAGAATGCCAAAGTTTCACGTTGTCACGGAGACGAACCCCGTGATTCCCTCTGCTGGCCAGCAGCGAGATCCAGCGGCTTTTGAAGGTCTTCATACCACCAGGCCGTTCAGAATCTCCATATGACTCCCACGGCAACACCAACACCGGTGGCATCCACCATTGCCCACGCGGCAGGGACGCCATCCCAGGCTAATCCCCATCTCGCATTCCCGGATAAATACAACGGTGACGCCAGCAAGTGTAAGTGATTTCTAGAATGGATTATGGCCGTGTGGGGTTCCGATGGATCTGCATTTACGTCCTTTCAGGATTTCCTACAACAGTTCCGGGCAGTATTCGATCATCCTAAGGAGGGAAAAGGAGCTGGAGATCGCTTGTTGGAGTTGTCACAAGGCAGAATGACGGCGGCGGATTATGCTCTACGATTTCGCACTCTGGCGGCACAAACTAACTGGGTGAGCGACACATTAAAAGTACTCTTCCGCAAGGGACTGAATTATGATCTACAAACGGAACTCGCATGCAGAGACGAGGGCAGAGATCTCAACAGCTTCATCGAGCTGACCATTTCCATTGATAATCTGCAACGTGCCCGGCGATCCAACTCCCGTCGCACTGAGCACCCAGCCTTCTTGCCCTCTCAGGAATCTACTGAACCCATGCAGGTCAACACGTATCACCTATCTACGGAGGAAAGAGATCGACGTATTTCCAATAGGTTATGCATGTATTGTGGATTACCTGGCCATCAACGCAACAACTGTCCCACTCGTACATCTACCTTCTCCCAACGCTCGGTGAGTACTCCTCTCACTTCCATGTGTGATACCCAGAGTGTAAGCATTCCCGTTGAGTTTTGGATAAACGAAAGACAAGTTATCACCTCTGCCTTACTCGATTCCGGGGCTGCTGGCAATTTCATTTCTGAAGAATCCGCTAAGATGTATAACGTTCAACTTATTCCATGCTCTACCTCTCTCTCAGTGGAGACAATAGATGGTCGACCACTGGGTTCTGGATCCATTACTCACCTCACCCGCAGGGTTGTAATGGCGGCTGGCTTACTTCACAAGGAGAGGATCCAATTCTACATTCTCCCCACATCTCACACACCCGTGATTCTTGGATTACCCTGGCTACGTCTGCATAACCCCCAGATTTCCTGGAGAGAGGGTCAAGTGGTGAGGTGGAGCAATAACTGTCAACAGAACTGTCTTTCCCTGGTCAAACCTATTCCTGTCTGTTCCGTGTCACTTACCTCAGTTCAAGAGTCCATTCCCGATCTGCCAGAGGAATATGCTGACCTCCTGGAGGCCTTCAGTAAGAAACAAGCCAACACCTTACCTCCTCACCGCAAGTATGACTGTGCCATCGATCTTCTGCCAGGGCATTCTCCTCCAAAGGGTCGCATCTTCCCATTGTCTCAACCTGAGTCCGACGCTATGAAGGATTATATCAAAGAGGAGCTCCAAAAGAGGGTTCATCATACCATCCACATCCCCTGCTTCATCCGGGTTCTTCCTCGTGAAAAAGAAGGATGGTGGTCAATGCCCCTGCATCGATTATCACAGACTAAACGAGATGACGGTAAAATTCAGATACCCACTTCCATTGGTTCCTTCAGCCCTCAAACAACTTCGCACTGCCCAATACTACACCAAACTGGACCTGAGGTGCGCTTACAATCTCATTCGCATTAGAGAGGGAGATGAATGGAAGACCGCCTTCTCAATTACCACTGGACACTATGAGTATCTTGCTATGCCGTTCGGACTGGCCAATAGTCCATCTGTGTTTATTAACGAGGTTTTCAGAGACATGCTGAACATATCTGTGATCGTATACATCGATGATATCCTAATCTACTCTAACACCCTTCCTGAACATATACAACACGTCTGAGCAGTTCTCCAACGCCTCATCCAATACCAGTTATACGCTAAGGCTGAGAAGTGCGAGTTCCATACAACCTCCACCTCATTCCTAGGATACATAATCAGTCTCGGAGGGGTAGCCATGGACGAGAAGAAGGTCAACGCCATGCTTAACTGGCCTGAACCCACAACCCTCAAGGAATTGCAACGATTTCTGGGATTCGCTAACTTCTATAGGAGATTAATTAGGAACTTCAGTACTGTTGTCACTCCACTTACCTCACTGATCAAAAAAAGGAACTCACTGATTACAATGGTCAGAATCCACCAACAAAGCATTCCAAACCCTGAAGCAATGATTCAGTAACGCGCCCGTACTCTGCCACCCTGACCCCTCATTACCATTCATTGTCGAGGTGGACGCCTCTAACACAGGTATCGGCGCTATCCTGTCGCAACGCCCAGATCCTACTGCTAAACTCCATCCCTGTGCCTTCTATTCCAGGAAACTCAACCCGGCAGAATGCAACTACAGTGTCGGGGATCGGGAACTCCTTGCCATAAAGGCAGCCTTCGAGGCACTGGCTAGAGGGAGCCACTCATCCGTTTACCGTACTAACAGATCACAAGAACCTGGAGTACTTACGCACCGCCAAATGCCTTAATCCCCGTCAACCGAGATGGTCTCTGTTCTTCAACAGATTTGACTTCTCGGTAACTTACCGACCTGGCTCCAAGAACACCAAGGCGGATGCTCTTTCACGTCAGTTAGAGGAGGAGAACATTCCACCTGATACAGAACCCATCCTACCGTTTCATGTGGTGGTTGCTCCCATTCAATGGGATATCATGACCCTGCTCCAACAACACAGGGAGCAGAACGAGAACCCAGTGGCCTGTCCAGCCCACAGAATCTTCGTCCCTGAACATCTTCGTGACCAGGTCATCAGTCAAGTTCACTGCCATCCATCATCCGGTGACCCAGGTATCACTGCCACCATCAACCAACTGGAGAACCGCTTCTGGTGGGAATCACTGCACAAGGAAACAACTAATTACATACAGCAATGCAATAACTGTAGTTTTAGCAAGGCATCCAAACAAGCTCCCGCCGGTCTCCTGCAACCACTACCCATTCCACAACGACCCTGGTCTCACATTGCCATTGACTTCATTACGGATCTTCCCAGTTCACAGGGTTATACCACCATACTCACCATCATAGACCGATTCTCCAAGGCTTGTAGATTTATTCCATTACCCAAACTACCTACCGCTCTCCAAATGGCAAAACATCTATGCAACTGGGTCTTCCGATTGTATGGCCTACCCGAGGACATTGTGTCAGATCGAGGACCTCAATTCACCTCTCAATTAATGTCTCCCTGAATGTCAATGTCAGCCTCACCTCTGGGTATCATCCCCAAGCTAACGGACAGATAGAGAGACTCAACCAAGAGCTGAACCGCTTCCTCAGAGCCTATTGCAACCAGAATCAGGACGATTGGGCCCGATACTTACTATGGGCAGAATACGCACAGAACTCCCTTATTAAACCATCTACTGGTCTGACTCCCTTTAAATGTGTACTGGGGTTCCAACCACCAATGTTCCCCTGGTCAGGGGATCCAACGGAAGTACCGGCTGAAAACGATTGGACGGCACGCAGTGAGGAGGTTTGGAATCGGGTCCATGTTCACCTGCAACACGCTGTTAGGAGGCAGAAGGAGCAAGCGGACCGCAGAAGGCGCCCAGGTCACAATTACCAGCCAGACGAACCCCGTGATTCCCTCACCTGAATAGTTACACACGCATCCATTCATTCACTTATACTGACAGCACTACATTTCCCATAAACCCCTTCCTTGGACTCTGATCACCTGCACAGGTGCCACTCATCAAGACGATATCCTTTACGTACCTTTGCTGCCTACCTACCGACCCCTTGCTTGTTACTGGATTTTGATTCTCTGTTCTTCCCAAGTTGTTGATATTGCTGGTTCTGACCATTGCCTGTACGACTACGAGTCTTTGCAATAAAGCCTGCATTATGGATCCCATGTCAAGTTCTGGTTCGTTACACACGTGGAGCATTCTGAGATTTTTTTTTCTCTATGACAGGCTGCTGGCTCCCACTGTTAATTATTTATTTATTTATTTTTTGGAAAAGCACTCTCTGTATTAGCTTAAAGCCCTCAAGTTTACATTGGTTATTGTATTCTTTCAATTGCTCTAAACAAGTATTTTGGGTGACCTTTTTTATTGAATGCTAGACATCAAGTTGTTGTTATTTTCATCTGAAAGAAGAACTTTTTTCATTAAGCTTGTTTCAGTAAGCTATGTGTTTTCAAGGCTTCAATGTTTTATTGAATGTTATCTCTATACAAGTGCAAAGTAATGCATTCTTAGTCAGTCTTTTATTTTGTAATTTTAAGAGCAATAAACATATATTGAGATGTTAAGGAATTCATGTTTTTTTTTCATTCAGATATTTAAATCAACATGTATAAATTGTTAGTAGTCAATTAATAGGGAGATAATCGAAATCGAATCGGTCTGAAAAAATTCAACATTAGATTAATCGATGCATCGAAATGATGCATTGTATATTTCATTTTTACATTGAAGACTATCCAGTGCTATTCTACATTTAATTATTCGGTTACTGTACCTTGACACCTACAAACTTGAAAAACTTAAACATTGTGAAAATAGCACAAATAAATAAAAATAAACAAACATACAAATTAAACAATTTCAAACATGGCCCACTGGTACAACCTTCACCGGGGCCCAGCTGACCCCAGCTACGGCCCTGAGGAAGAGCAAGGCAGGAAATCTAAGAAACAATATTCTCAGCCAGTTCTACTACGGACATTAGCCCACACAAAAGATTAGGTCATACTGTATCTGCCAAACTCATTTGAGCAACAGTCACAACACAGGAAGCATGTTCTGTTAAGGTCTGCAAATGAAACAAACAGATAAGCACTGGTTTCAATGTTCAGCACCAGTAAGGCTCTTCTGTGAAGCAAAACTCTGAAAAGCAGTAGTAACGAATGCTGTGTGTTGAGTCATAGAGAAATGTTCAGCCTTTGTGGATTTTGCCCTTTGTTTATCATTTATAGTTAATTTATTACTCTGGGGTTCAAGGGTGTGTTATTCAGTCCACTCATTTTGCAGACATTCTTTCTGACTATTGTGCTTCCTTCGGCTCTCACAGGATTCATCCTAACGGTAGGATTTTTTAAACTCTAAAGAATTTTTTATTGACTGTTGTATATTTGGGACACTTTTGCCAGTTAAGTTGAATTCACCCTGCTATGTCTCAAAACAGAGCTTAAAACTAAATTACCTACATGGCAAATATATACAAACCCGATTCCAAAAGAGTTGGGACACTACAAATTGTGAATAAAAACAGAATGCAACAATGTGGAAGTTTCAAATTTCAATATTTTATTCAGAATGTAACATAAATGACATATCAAATGTTTAAACTGAGAAAATTTCTCATTTTAAGAGAAAAATAAGTTTATTTAAAATTTCATGGCATCAACACATCTCAAAAAAGTTGGGACAAGGCCATGTTTACCACTGTTTGGCATCCCCTCTTCTTTTTATACAAATGTCTGAGGATTAAGGAGACAAGTTGCTCAAGTTTAGGATTAGGAATGTTGTCCCATTCTTGTCTAATACAGGCTTCTAATTGCTCAACTCTCATAGGTCTTCTTTGTTGCATCTTCCTCTTTATGATGCACCAAATGTTTCAGTACCCAGATCCTTCTTCTATGAAGCCATGATGTTGTAATTGATGCAGTGTGTGGTCTGGCATTGTCATGTTGGGAAATGCAAGGTCTCCCCTGAAAGAGACAATGTCTGAATGGGATCATATGTTGTTCTTGAACTTGGATATACCTTTCAGCATTGATGGTGCCTTTCAAGATGTGTAAGCTGCCCATGCCACACGCACTCATGCAACCCCATAACCATCAGAGTTGCAGGCTTCTAAACTGAGCACTGATAACAACTTGGGTTGTCCTTGTCCTCTTTAGTCCTGATAACATGGCGTCCCAGTTTAATTTTTTTTTTTTTTATCTGACTACAGAACAGTTTTCCACTTTGCCACAGTCCATTTTAAATGAGCCTTGGCCCACAGAAAATGCCTGCGCTTCTGAATCATGTTTAGATATGGCTTCTTTTTTGACCTATAGAGATTTAGCCGGCAGCGGTGAATGGCTCGGTGGATTGTGATCACTGACAATGTTTTCTGAAGTATTCCTGAGCCCATGTTGTGATTTCCATTACATTCCTGTATGTGATGCAGTGCCATATAAGGGCCCAAAGATCACGGGCATCCAGTATGGTTGACCCTTACGCACAGAGATTGTTCCAGATTCTCTGAATCTTTGAATGATATTATGCACTGTAGATGATGATAACTTCAAACTCTTTGCAATTTTTCTCTGAGAAACTCCTTTCTGATATTGCTCCACTATTTTTCGCCGCAGCATTGGGGGAATTGGTGATCCTCTGTCCATCTTGACTTCTGAGAGGCACTGCCACTCTGAGAGGCTCTTTTTATACCCAATCATGTTGCCAATTGACCTAATAAGTTGCAAATTGTTCGTTATATGTACATTTATCTTTTCCGGCCTCTTATTGCTACCTGTCCCAACTTTCTTTAAATGTGTAGCTCTCATGAAATCCAAAATGAGCCAATATTTGGCATGACATTTCAAAATTACTCACTTTCAACATTTGATGTTATCTATATTTTATTGTGAATAAAATATAAGTTTATGAGATTTGTAAATTATTCCATTCCTTTTTACTCACAATTTGTACAGTGTCCCAACTTTTTTGGAACCGGGTTTGAATATATTAGTGTTGTCAAAGCATTTGCTAGTTCCAAAACATAATTTTAAAGATGGCAATGCAGGCTCGGCACACTTCCCATGAATCCTTGCCAAATTCTAATCAGACAAAGGATGGGAAGAGATTTCGCTCAAGAGCAATTGATGACATGGCTGAGAAGAAAATATTTAAGTGTAGGTATCATTACGGTGTTTATGACCTAGGTGTACATTTTACCAGTTGTTACCTACAGTTTATATGAACTGTATAGTCCAGCCATTTGGGACAGGGCCTATACCTTTCGCGCGGTATACAAATGAACATGGAACAATACATTTATTAATCTGTGTTAATGTTAGTTAATAAAAAGACAATTGTTCAGTGTGTGTGTTCATGTTTTTGGTGCTGTTACGTGACGTAGCAGTGTCTGACTAGGGGCAAGACGTGGGCTGATGACGTCATCATTTCAGAAAATATACGGATTCGCTGTTTTCAAATTTATCCACTCTGGGACCAGGTTTCAAAAAATATTGGCTACACTCTCCCAAAACGCCGGATCCGTGTGGACAAAACACCTATATAATACAAATTTATGCATATACAGCAAAACGTGTAGGCCCGTGTGGACGGGCCTTGAAGTGCATAAGGTAGTAACAATGAAGAAAAATCAACATTACAAAAAATATTTTGAAGAACATAAAATTCCCAGCAATAAGTTTGCTAGCTCAAAGACTTCCATGGACAGCAAATTAATCTGTGGTAGACAGAGCTTACACTGAACAGTGACATTTTTCTCGTGTCTTTCTTTAAAAATGAAATGATGTCTGAACAACACCCAGTGATTAAAGGCTGCATTCCCCTCCATTTTCCATTGTCTTGTTGCTGATTTCTTCTGAACACGATTCTGACACCCCTCCCCCTTTCTCTAATCACAAATGTATATAAGCGGCAGGTTTATTAGGAAAAAATATAAATATAAGGAAATTTAGGTGAATTGTGAACAATTTAATACTATTGTGTTAATAATATGTAATCATGTAATCCATAAAAAAGTAACTGTAGTCTGATTATGAGTATTTAAAAAAGTAGTTATGTAATGTATTTCCTGGACCTTGAGCCACACTATTTAACATACTTCAACATGCTTGTAAGTCCTGTAATTATATTTTCATATACTGTATATCCATTTAAAAATTAAATAAAATGACTAGACATTTATGTTAAAACTTTGTACATTGTTGCTTGTAGGGATATGATGGACCTGAAAGAATACTTGAACAGGATTGGGTTTACTGGCCAATATGACAAAGCCGACCTGGACAATTTGTTCACCATCCACAAGCTGCATGTTATGAATATTCCATTTGAGAACCTCAGCATCCATTCTGGCGAGAAGAACACTATGGATCTGCAAATCATCTATGATAAAATAGTCAAGAGCAATCGAGGAGGCTGGTGTTGTGAAAACAACCTCTTGTTCTCATGGGTCCTGAAGGAGATGGGATACAAATCCACCATGCTAGGCTCCAAAGTGTTCAACTCACTTGAACAGGTGTTCCTCTCCATGGACTGTCATCTCGTCAATCTGGTGGAGATCGATGGGAAGCAGTACATTGCAGATGTAAGCTTTGGAGTGTCGTCCCAAATCTGGCATCCCTTAGAGTTGATCTCAGGTAAAGACCAGCCGCAGCCTTCAGGTGTATTCCGCCTCATAAATAATGGGCTGCAGTGGGTTTTGGAGAAGACCATTAGGAAGCAATTGGTCCAAGATAAGACCTTGGCTAATTCCAGCCTCATTGATAAACGGCTCACCAAAACATTATACTCCTTCACATTAACACCCCGTGATGCAGATCATTTCCGAGAGATGTCAGATTACCTGCAGACTAGTCCAGACTCTCTGTTCATGCTCAAATCCATTTGCTCCCTTCAGACACCCACAGGCTTCAGAGCTCTGATTGGTTGGACATACAGCGAGGTCACATTTAAAGAGGACTCAGACTTGGTGGACATGAAAGAAATCCCAGGCTGTGAGATAGAGGCTTTACTAAGGGACAAGTTTAACCTGGTGTTAGTTAATAAATTCACACCCAAAAACAACAAAGCTGATTATTGCATCTAGTACTCAGCTCATCTAATATTTTTTGTAATCAGTGTGATTTGCTTGAATATTGAGATAAAAATTGTACTCTCTGAAGGCTTTGCTTCTTTGTCTTTTATTTTCTTGTTAATGCTCTCTATATATATATAAATTTTTTTTTATATATATTTTTTTTGTTATTTAGGCTGTGAAACAATGTCTGCATTTTAAGGTTGCAATTGTCATAGGAGAATGTGGAGAAATAATTTTTCATTGTATTGGCTTGACATAAAAATACTCTATAAAATTTGTAATTGTACTTGAAGTCAGACTACATTGAGAAGGAGGCATTTAACATCATTCAGCAAACTGTGATCATTATTCCCTTTAACTACTTTGTCTCATACGTTCAGCTACTTTCTGCCTCACTCCTGGGCTGGTAATAAATGATCAAAAATGTTTGAATATCAGATCAAATTTGATATTTATTGATGGAAAGAGGACTTAAAAAAGAGATGGATAAAAACAGAATCTAACATTTGTGTGAAATTTTGTCCGTCTACAACCTAACAAAAAAATGAATAATATGATGTCAGATCCATTCCCATTTTGATATCACAAAGCACATGACTATAATAGAGAAATATATATTTTTAAGAATAATACAAGAGGAATAATTATGGGGAAAACCTCATCAGCACATTACAAAAATATTTTAGTTAATAAGAAAATACAAATCTTAGGCTTGCAGACATTGAAATGAAAAAGATGTAATTTTGTTTTGGTACTAAATTCCTTTCAACACAGAAGACATGCAATGTAAAGAAAAAAATCTACCTACTTCAGCTTGAAAAAGTAAGTTAATTTTCATTACATTTTTAAATATAATCAGATTTGTTGTAATTCCAACTCCTTGTAAAAACTGTAACAAGAAATGTAGTCAAGAAATGTCTTGACAGCTTTGGAATTTATTAATAGAATTAATTTAAATAAATGAATTATCTGATTAATGAATATACTTACCTGAAAGAATAGTAAACAACTACATATCGAAGCATCTTAAACAAACATACAAGATAAATGGACATATTTCTTTAAGATGACGCTTTCTTCTCTACGAGCCAATGAGAAGAGAGCTTCCACGATTGGCTGACGCACGCTGACGGCAGTTGCGTGTTTTTGCAGGCCTACGTTCAGCGACTACAGCATTGGAAGGAAGAGCAATGAATTCATTAGAACAAGCCGAAGGTATTTTTCAATAGATCGATTATCAGTTCGGTGTTCTCATCTCCAAGTGTCATATCCAAATATTAGCGCAGCGTCCATGTGTTTGTTGTGGCAAGTTAGATATATAATATGTTGACACGCTAGCATCTAAGCTAAGAATCTAAGACCCTTCACTAAAGCTGATAAAAGTGTGATTTATTGTGCTGACATGCACTGCAGCAACATTATGAACGTAAGTATGTAAAACGAAATCTCGCAAGACTGGTGTCTCAACAAGGAGTTTTGCTTTTCTGTCATTGTAAAACTCGCCCTAAGTCCCATTTTGCTAAATATACACCTTGTCTGCCCTAAATATTGAAAATTACTAATATCACATAGAATTTAGGATGGATAGTATGCACATTGGGACGCAGGCTTGGTTTTGGCTTTTAAACATGGTGTTGGCCAATCATAATGCCATCATATCTGACACTGACGTATAACACATGCACATTTTCCAAGAAAATCTGATAAAGGTGCCTCGCATTGATGTGCCTGGTACAGCTGATGTTTCTGAGCCTATAAACTCAAATCGGTGTATTTGCCAATTAGTATTTTTAACTAAACACAACAGCACTTGACTGTCTGTACAGTAGAAAGGCGAAATGTTTTTGAAAGAGGTTTACTTGACCAAAAATGGAGTAAAGGGTTTGTGGCGTTCACTTTTGCTAGTAATGTAGGAAAACTCTAACATCCACAATCCTCTGGGTTCGATCCAACTGTCCATGCTCGCGAATACAAAAACGCGGAAGTACCATCTGTAGTTTTAATAAAAGCCCAGCAGCTGTCAGAAAATCACTTTAGCTGTAAATAAATTGAGAGATCTGGTTTCAGGTCATATGGGGGAAAAATACACATTGTTCATTCATATGTACTACCGACATTTTAATGATACAAAGCTGACTGAATTTGTCCTGTAATGGGTTCTTTGTATTCTTTGTAAATTAAAACTAAAATGATAGAACAGATGCTGCTTACCTCAGTGTTAGTCCTGTTCTGATGTAGTTGTTTTGCTCCTCCATAGACCTGAAGGCTTTTGAGAGGAGACTGACAGAGTATGTGTCTTGTTTGCAGCCAGCTACAGGTCGTTGGCGCAGTAAGTCAGATCAGCTTGTCTGGTCAGATCTTTATGAAATCTGTTTCAAGCGGTTTAAATCCTGGACTAGGTGTTTGGTCTGAGCTTGAACTATGCTGTCCAGTGTATTGATCAACAAGGCCTTACATTGACTTGTTTTAATTCATGAATTCTGCCTTCTTTTTGCAGTGATTCTGATCGTGGTGTCTGTGTGCACAGCCACAGGTGCCTGGAACTGGCTGATAGATCCAGACACTCAGAAAGTATGTACAGTTAAGAGATGTCAGATAAGCGTTCTTCATTCTGCCTCTTTGACATTATAGTTGTTTGTATGTCATGTTCTCTCTTTCCACAGGTTTCTTTCTTTTCATCTTTATGGAATCATCCATTTTTCACAATCAGCTGTGTGACTCTGATTGGCCTTTTCTTTGCTGGAATACACAAACGAGTTGTTGCACCATCTATGTATCCTTTTTAATACAGGAAATTTGTACTGTCTTCATTGTATTCAGCCTATCTGTTGACTATTGACAATTGCAAAACTGCAAATGATCAGGGACTGCCAAATCTCTCCTTAACCTCTTGCAGTATTGCGGCACGCTGCCGGACAGTACTAGCGGAATATAACATGTCCTGTGATGATGTGAGTACTCGTGTGCACTGAATTGCCCTTTGTGATCTCTCAGTTTCACTGGTTTGTGAATGCAAAGTCACTTTTCTTGTGCAAACATTTGAATTTCTCCCTCTCGCATACTAGACGGGGAAACTTATCCTGAAACCACGGCCTCATATCCAATAGCACTTTGAAGAGACCGAAGTGGAGAGTATTTCATATCAACATATTAATCATGAAGATTGCACATACGCACAACGCCGGGAGATTTTCCAAAGGGTGTGAAGGTCCACCTCCCAAATAGGACTCTAACTTCCCTCTGCAATTTATGAAAAAGCAATGGGAGCCCAAACAGAAATGCCCATTTTAAAGAAAACCATTTTTTCTTCTATTTTTAAAAAACATCTTTATATTTCTGTTGTAAAATGAGTTTATTTGATTGTGGATTTTGATAACCTCATTTCTAAAGCTGTTGTCCTATTTTAGATGCATACGGTGTATGTTTTTTTAAGTAAACTGCTGAACACGTAATAAATATTGAAGTATAGATATTAGTTCATGTTAAGCTGACCTTTATATATATAGGCAACATTTGTAGAATGTCAGTGCCTATGATATGATGTGCTGCTTTTTGTTGTTTTTATAAATAACTTTTATGTGACCAAAGGCTGCACTAGATGTTAAACCTTTAAGGGAAACAGGCAAATGCATCTTTAATGAGTGTCATGTTTGCTGAGATTTTATTTACTTTCACTCCAGAGTCAAAGTCTACAAGAAAATATTGAAATAAGCTGTGTTGGCAATAATAAAAGTTTGTTGTACAGTGTTTTTTTTTTTTTTGTTTACTCTTATGAATGTCTCTTAACCTGAAAACCAGTTTACAAGACCGATAATGTGTCTGCTTATCAAATTCCTATAGCCCAAATAGTACAGATTGGTGGGTTCTGTTTCCAGGCAATGCAGGTAATGACGAAATGTATAACTTGAATGTACATTGCTTTGGATAAAAATGCCTACAAAATACATAAATGTGAAGGTATTATTCAAATTTTCTCTGTCAATTTTTTAAAAAAAAATTTTTTAGCTGTGTTTACACAGACTATTGCTGCTCAAAGGTGGTATTAACGGGGTAGTCGTGGCTAGAGAGTTTGACTCCTAACCTTAGGGTTGTGGATTCGAGTCTTGGGCCGGCAATACCACGACTTAGATGCCCTTGAGCAAGGCATCTTGTAGCAGAACTTCACTTGCGTTAGCATCCCATTGACTCCCATTCATTTTTGCGTCACTTTGACCTCGAATAACTTTACATCTGAGGTGTTTAAAGACTCCATTTGTCCATTATTTATTTCTAAAGATACACGACAATGTATAAAGGGCTCCATTACCTTCTATGTTACATTATGGTCCCATAGAAACAGTTTTTGTAAAAAATAGGCTAACAATTGCGTCATAACCACTCGACTCTGTCGCACAGAGAAATTACCGTAAAGACAGGAGGAGAAGCTCGCAGGCAATTAACTTAGTACGGCGTACTGGCGTTACATTTTAAAATACTATACAAAATAATTAATCAGAATACTTCTGCTCACTCACGCCAAAGAACTCCCCGCTCAAGCTCGCCGTCTCTGCAAGATTAACGATGGCAGTTTTCAGGCACAGCTACTAGAAGATTTACATCTGTCAGACAGGTTGCTGACGTCATCAAGTTTAGTTTGAGTCTGGCGCACTGATCTATATATTATAGATCAGTGGTCTAGCGTCAGAAACGGAAGTGCTAAAAATAGCTAAGAATGTCTCATTTAAGTTCCAATGGGGTCGCTGTGTCCGTTTCTTTTACTGTCTATGGTCATTACTCTTTTTTTTTTTTTTTTTTTTTTAAATCCATTCATGCACGTTTCTGTTACAGTAATAAAATAAGTTTTATAAAACGGATAGTAGAGGTTTTATTGCGATTTTTTCCCCAACAAATAAGGTTACTTATAAAAAACATAAAAACTATAATAAGTTTATCTATTTTATTTGCACTTTCAGTCTAATATCTTTCTTTCGGCAGATTGTGAATAGTAATGTCAAAGTCGAGTTGACCAGTGAGAACCACTCAGACCGATTTAGTCAGACTCGTGAAACCATCATAGACTCATGGACCGTAAAAGAAAGCATAGACTGTATAAATCACAACTGTTCAGAGTCCTGAACCGGTTCATCAATTGATTCATTTAAGAGATCCGAATCAAAAGAGCGATTGTTTCACGAATCAGACGTCAACATTAAGGATAATTTTAAATTCAGTAGAAGGGGGTAGGTTAATAATAAAGTTTTTAAGAAGAACCAATTTGATCCATAGAATATAGAAGGGTTATAAATGTATACCTTTTTTTTTTTTTTGTTACAGCATCCCTCTCTGGAATGAGATGGACTTTGCCGTAGATGGAGGAGCTGAACACGCAGCAACATTGAAAGCATGAGTCCTGATTGTTCTGGTAGTGGTGATCTAGTCTAGTGTCTCTGATCTATTACCCACAGTAGATGGCGGTAATGCTCTTTTTAAGAATGCGAACCGCCAAATAAGCACAAAGAAGAAGAAGAAGAATCAGACGTCGCAGGAGCTCACGCGGCCACCGTAGCGTTACTTCACGTAAACATGGCGTCTGACGAAGATAGCGATGAGGATTTCGTTAGTTATGGAACTCCTTTAGAGCCTCTGGAAGAAGGTAACGTTACTTACAATGTATGCAGTGAAGGTGTTATTCGTATGAATTTGCAGGTTTTTGATACGTAGGAGCTGAATGTTTTTCATGTGTTGGTGTGTTTCAGACGAACCCATTAGGAAGCCAGTACCTGTGCACGAGCAGACGGTTAAAGATGAGAAGGGCCGATACAAGAGATTTCACGGTGCTTTCACTGGCGGCTTCTCCGCTGGTTACTTCAACACAGTCGGCACTCAAGAAGGTCAGTGACAGCCTTGATCAGAGCACTGACGCTTTTAATTCTGTTAACTGGGTCTTGTCGCAGTTTAACTGACTACTTCTGTGCTCTTTAGGCTGGACTCCATCAACATTTGTATCATCTCGACAGCAAAAGGCAGAGAGACCGAGTGCTAGACCAGAGGACTTTATGGATGAAGAGGTTTGTGTGTGGATCTCAGTTCTCCTGCGCCTTAATCCCTGTGATGTTCTGGACATGTTTGTCTAATATAGAATGTGCATACTTAAAGGATTTTAGTGAGCATGGTATTGCCCCTCGGGAGATTGTCACCACGGCTGATTTTGCATCTGAGAGGAAAGATCAGTTGAAGGACAAGGCTCGAGCGGTCAGCTCTCTTGCTGCTCTGATACCTGGAGACACTGGACTGCTGGAGGAGCTCATTGCCCCTGCAAGGTAACCATCACTCTCCAACTAATATGATCTAACTAAAATGTAACTCTGAGCTAAAGTTGTTGCATTGCATTGTGTAATTTCAGGTCATCCATTGGTGTGGAGCTGCTGAGAAAAATGGGCTGGAAAGATGGCCAGGGAGTCGGACCAAGAGTGAAGAGAAAGCATCGCAAGCAAAACACTGGTAATGACACAAAATATCATAATTGTTTCGTTTAACTGTAGTGCCTTTTTAGGCTATAGATTTGGAAAGGCTCTTTCTCCTCTTTCAGATGCGATTAAAGTGTATGGCTGTGTGATGCCGCCCAATGGATCAGAGGAGTCAGAGGTGGGCATTGTGTGGGTTTTTTCATTTGAAGATTATTATGTCTGGAATCACATACTTTCATGACTGTTTAAAAAGTGTGTTCTGTATAGTATAAGTGTAATCTGGATGTACTACATTTGCCATGTTGTCGTCATTGTTATGTGACTTACCAGTCAGTAGCGTCGCTTTACTTCTATTAAAAATCCCCTTCCGTGTCTTATCGTCATGGCATAGTAAAATGTCCACTAGATGTTCAGTTCAGAAAGTAGTAGATCATCTGGGTACTTTTCATCTACTGTCTTTAAGTTATGAATACTGTGAATTCTGATACACTACTCTTATCACATACTGTTTAGTAGGGAAGTGTGGATATTTGGATGCAGCCTATGTGATTGTAATGTGAAGAATAGACTTAATGCTTTAGTGAGACTGAAAAACATATTCCCAATTCTATTTTATTGTTTTTAAGGAGGAAGATGATGAATTTGCTCCAGAGAATGTGACCTTTGCCCCCAAAGATGTAGTCCCAGTGGACTTCACCCCTAAAGTCGACTCACATGGTCTGGGTTACAGAGGGCTCAACCCACTTCAGGCCTTGGGTGGCGGATCAGAATCAGGACATATAAACCTCTTCACGCTTCAGTCTGACAGAGCAAGCAGCTTATTTGGAGACAGAAATTCAGGACAGAAACGCAGGGGAGGGATTGGAGGACAGGTAAGGCCAAAGTACAAACAGTAATGGCCTAAAAAAATTAAATTTGAACACTTCTATTGGAAGATACATAACATTATTGTATACGTGTGTAGGCTTTTGGTGTTGGTGCAATGGAGAACGAAGATGTCGATATTTATCATAAAGACTCCATGTCCAACTATGATACTGTTTTGGGAGGAGAAGAACCAGGGGATGGACTCTATGGATGGACCGCACCCCAGCAGTACAACAGGAAGAAGAATGGTTGGTGACAGGAAGTATTTTGCGGTGTTCTCATAATGTCATGATACTACCCATCATTTAGGCTGCATCTGGAAACCAGAACTGAATGCTATTTAAGTGTTTTAGCAGGAGAAATGGTTTCTCTATGACACATTCATTTGTTTTTGTTCCAGACTCAAAAAGAGATGTGATGTATTCGGGCAGGATTCTGGATGGGTTTGCATTGGCCTCCCAAGGCACAGAGATTAAAACGGTGACATTCTCTTTATTCACAATAACTGTACTAGGCTTGAGTTCCTTTATTACCTCATTAGCTGTGAATAAGTTGTGCAGTAAAAATAGGCTCATTGGTTTTGTTTTCTAGGTCTATCCTCCCCCTGATTTGCCCCGTGATTATCGGCCCGTGCATTATTTCCGTCCTGTGGTCGATTTGTCCACCGTCAGCCCCATCGTTGCACAGGCACTGCAGGCTTCACGTGGACACCTATCACAGGACGCACCACAGAAGGGCCGTCACAGCTTAGACTCTTCTCAGAGACGTGACATGCTGGGAGAAACGCCTCTACAGGGTAATGATGGCCCTGTGCATGTGTTGAAACTGTTTAAAACACATTGGAATGATAGATTTAGAATTGCAATTGAATTCAGATTAAGGTTAATTTCACTAAATGATTATCAGGAATGAAATAATTCATGATAATACTATTATTGTGATATCTATAGAAACATTGCAACCAGTCAAATTGATCTATTGTATTTTCTCTCTTTTTGGCTGATGTATCACTAAGAAAGTGTGTAGGTAGGTGGAAAGGGTTTGTAACCATATCTTAACAAAAAGAACTTACTGTACTTAAAGATTTAGTTCACCCAAAAATGAAAATTAGACTGTTTTACATTTAACCATTTGGCAGACCCTTTATTACCAAAGTCACTTACAAATGAGAAGAATTGAAGCAATCAGACCAACAAGAGAACAACAACAGTATACAAGTGCCATGACAAATCGCAGTTAGTCTAGTACAGAACACAGAGCCAGGTTGTTGTTCTTTTTTTTTTTTTTTTTTTTTTTTTTTTTTTTTTTTTTTGGGAGTATGCTAGACAAGAAAAGAAAAGGTAAGTGCTAGTATTAGTTGGTTAAGTTTTACTTACCCTAGAAGCATCCTAGGTGTACATGACTTTTGTCTTTAAGATGAAACCAGTGGAGTTATATTAAAAACTGTCCTGTCTATTCCGAGCTCTATCATTGCAGTCAGTGGGTGTTGCAGTTAAACAGTCCACAAGTCATCAAATAAAGTTTGCGCATTCATAATAAAACGTGCCGCAGACGGCTCCAGGGGATGAATAAAGGCCCCCTGTAGTTATGTGTTTTTGTAAGAAAAAATCCATATTTTTAAGTAATAAACACTTTTCTTTCACTTCCGCTGACTGTTATACACTGAAACTGTTCCGGTGGATGATGCAGCAACATATGTGCAGTACGCACGCCTCTGAGATATGCTAGTGTCGCGAGTTTATTTAGGAGCAAAGGAACCGAAGTTTCCTTACTTTATCAAGGGGAAACCAGTCTCCTCTTGGTTTATATCAAAATCCTCAGACATTTTTCTTGAAAAATATTTGTACCTCTAAATCATGACCACCAATTATTTTTTTTTTTTTTTTTTTTTTTTTTTTTTTTTTTTTTTATGTTTTGTTTGTTGCTCTGCATTTGTCACTAATCATGCAACACCGACATCTGACTTCATTCTCCAGAAAGGCTTTAGTGTATGAGTCAGCAGAAGTGAGAGAAGAGTGTTTGTTACATTTAAAATATGGATATTTTTCTTACAAAATTTCATGGATTCGCTATAGGGAGCTTTATTCATCCCCTGGAGCCGTCTGCGGCACGTTTTATTATGAATGTGCAAACTTTATTTGATGACTTATGGACTGTTCAACTGCAACACCCACTGACTGCAATGACAGAGTTTGATATAACTCCGACTTGATTTGTCTTAAAGAAGAAAGTCATATACACCTAGAATGCTTTGAGAGTAAGTCTAATTTTCATTTTTGGATGAACTAACCCTTTAATGCACTTCCTGCATTCTGGGGTGTTGTATGACTTATGACTAGTGGCAACCAGCATCAAGGTGCAATACTGCCACTTATTGTGTTGAAGTGTCCACCAGATAGTTACTGAACAAATTTCTATTTGTTTTGAATGTGAGAGAATCTTAATAAATGTAAAAAAAAATAATAATAATAATTACACGATTTATTATGCAATTTTTAACCCAAACTTAATTTAAAATGTGTTTATGTTTTGTAGGCCCAAGCTCTGTGTTTGAACTGATTGGGAGTAAGGACCGAGAGCGGCTGAACGAAATCCGCGGTGTAGGCAAGGAGCAGAATAAGTCTGTGTTAAACCTTTCCTCAGCTGAAGATCGAGCCGTTGTGGTGGCTTCGGCTAAAGCTGCTGCTCTACAGGCCATGTCCAGCCGTTTCCAGTCAACCACCTCTCCAGCCGAAACTCAGGCTTCCTCTGAAACACAGATGGCTTTGAACGCTTGGTCTGGTCCCACTGCAGATGTCGGCAAAACCTTTAAACCTTTTGCAAAAAATCCCCAGAAACAGGCTCGCTATGATCTGTACATCAACAAACTCAAAAAGGGTGATAAAGGTGAATTGGATCAGTTATGTTTGGTGTGATTTATCCTAGACTTTGCTCATTTTGGTTTAGCTAAATATCTGATTTCCATTCTGTGGCGGTGATGTGTAGATGCCCTGGAGTTGAGTCTGGACACTTCCATGACGGAGTGGGAGAGAGGGAGAGAAAGGGATGAATTTGTGCGTTCTGCATTACTCTATAAGCCCAGCAACTCTTCTCTCTCCTCACGCTTCACACGCAGCAAACATGAGGATGATACAGACAGTGTTGAGGTCACACGGGATCAAGAGGTACGGAGTTACCTTCAGTTCAAGCACTTAAGTGTAAAACTGGAACAAAAAAAAAGTGCTTATGGTTCAGAAATAGTTCACTATTTATTATAATTGTACTTTAATATTCACTGTCTGTTTTTGTAGAATGATGTGGATGACAAGCAGGCTGCTGTGAAGATGAAGATGTTTGGAAAGCTGACCAGAGACACATTTGAGTGGCACCCTGATAAACTATTGTGTAAAAGGTTCAATGTTCCAGACCCTTACCCAGGGTAAGACAGATTTTCAGTTTTGGTGGATCAAATCATGTGCTGTATCTGAAGATATTATTTTACTATTAAAGTATGTCAAGGAGAAAGCAGGACAAAACAAAACGACACTGGTGCACTAATTGAAAAAAAAATACAATTATGATCATTTTCAGTCTTAAAGAAAATACTTTCCACCAACTTTTTTTTTTGTGGCCAACTGTCAATTTAAAATGTAACTGGATATTTGTTATTCTAAAAAAATATTTCTAAAAAAAATTATTCGTTGGAAGAAAACATTTATTTTTTCTCTCCAATCTTTCCATTTCTCCTGTCTGGCTTGTGCAGGTCCAGTTCTGTGGGAATGCCTAAAATAAAGCGAGATAAGTACTCGGTTTTTAACTTCCTGACAATAACTGATGGCAGCCAGGTCAGCAGAGAGGCTTCGAGTCCTTCCAGCTCCAGCACAACCCTTCCCCATTTGACTCCAGAAGTCAAGAAGAAATCCAGGTGGGACGAAGCAGAGCGGGTATCTGAACATAAAGACCCACTTGGTGCGTTCCTCAGTGAAACACGCAGTGAGGTTTCAGTGGCCAAGCAAATGGAAGCTGGGGCCAAGAACCAGACCGACTCTTCACAAGCTTCTGCCAGTCCAGAGGTACCAGCGATACTTGACTGTATTCATTTAACTCTAATTATTAAAAAGCCCCCTAAAGAATACATTTAGAAAGTTTCTCTTTTACAGAAATACATTATTTCAGTGTAACCATAACGCTTTTATGCAGGTGAAAGTGACCCAGTCCGATGGGAAGGAGACCGAGCCAAAGACTGAGGAGGAGGAGAAGGAAGAGGATGAAGAAGAAGTGAGGCCTCCTATGGATCTCTTTAAAGCCATCTTTGCCAGCTCTTCGGATGAGAAGAGCTCCTCTTCATCTGAAGAGGATAGTGAAGAAGAAGAGGTGGCCCCTTCAACATCTGAACCAATCCAGATCAGTGCAGAGACCCTCAACCCACCCGTCTCAACTCCGAGCAAGCCATCTGCTGAAACATCTACAGCACAAAATACCCAGTCCTCCTCCCGTAGTGCTCCTGATAAACCACAAGACCTGGATGAAGAGGAGTTTGGCCCCAGACTGCCACCTCCTGGTCAGTCACTGAAACCACTGCAGTCACCTTCCCCCTCAATTTATCATGTGAACATTGAGTGAACACGTGTTAAAGCAATAATAGTAACTTGCACTGGAGTACATAAATGTCTAAAGCATGTCTGTCACAAGATATCCTAGAATGATGGAATTGATTTCAACTAAAGCCTGCAATACACCATTTTTGCACCAGATTTCCTCCGATTTACAGTCTGGAGTAATTGATGCTAGTTTGCTGAAGGTCAAAGCCAGTCTGCAGATCTGAGTTCACAGATTCAATAGAAAAAGATGGTCACAGACTCTGATTTTTTAAATTATTATTAGTTTCAGTCTATAATTCCATCCAGCCGGAGGAGATCAAACATGTTTGATATTTTGAGCCGATTTTATTAACATGTCGTTTTACATTGTGTGTCTCTATACCAGGATTTATCCCACCTGCACACTCGCCGCAGCTGAAGAAACAAAAGAAGAAAGATAAAGAGAAACACAAAGCCAAGAAACACAAAAAAGAGAAAAAGGTGGGTTCATCTGGAGCAGATTGAACCCAGTCTGGGTGCCAGACATCTTTGCAAAATTAGAAAGTACATTTAATTTAACTTTTCTTCTTTTTTCAGAAGAAAAAGAACAAGAAACATAAGCATAAAGGGAAACAGAAGAAGAGGGTTGACGAGTCTAATAGCAGCTCAGACGACACAGACTCCAACAGTGAAGATGAAAATCGAGTTGTGTCTACTAGTGAACTGCTCCAGAGGTCAGAGCTCATATTTTTAATCATAAAGCATTTTATAATGCGTCTTGTAAATAGTAAGGTTATCTTTGTGTATATATATTAGTAAATTAAAAGCTTGAAATATGATTATTTCTCTTTCTCTGGCTTAGGTTAAAAAACATCAGGAACAAGAGATAGAATGTGTCTGAAGAACCAAGAGTGAAGAGTTTGTCTTACAGAAACTTCAAGATGAATACTAATTTTGTGTGTGTGTGAGAGTGTTGGTACATTTAAGTGTACCTAATTGGCCAATGTGTTTTGATTGCAGATGTTTTTTTAATTACAGATTCATAAAAAAAAAAAACAGAAGATAAGTGATTATTATAATAAAATGTCAACCAGCTGTACTCAAATTCTGTACTGTTTGAAATGTTGACAGTTTAGTTGCCTAAGTGGACTTTGTCCTGGTTGACAGAAGCTTATAGTACTAAAAAAGTACGGATATAGTGCAGACATACATATAATAAAATGAAATATAACACAAATAATAAAGAGAAAACAATCCGTTAAAATGATTAATAATAATAGCTATGAGGCAATAAAAATACAGAGAAAAAAATATCAGAATGGAATATATCAGTTTTAAACCTTTACACAATGTGTAACTAAGTCTGTGATAAAATCAAATACAGTATAAAGTTAAAATATGTATTTTGCGATTTTGTTGATGAGATATGTACAATCATTTGAAATATGTCAAAATCTGGTCATTATCTGATTTGTGTCAGATTTTTTGTCTTAAAAAGGTTATAAAGTTGACAGAAAATAAAAATACTGTCAATTAATCACGTTCATAACATTTGCAAAGTGTTTTCGCTGAGTAACGTTATCTGTAAGGTTAAGTTAACTTGTGAAAAGTGCACAATATGTTATGGAAAAAATTACCGAAACCTATACAATTGAAATGACCAAAGTGGTGTCAAAACTATGATGTTTCGGCTCGCTGTGTTCAGTTCACTAACAGATTCGTAACCTTTATGTCCTTTCTTTCTTTGCTTTCCGCTTTGTATTGATAGCCTGTATCTTTATATATTGAGTGCCGACCAATCACGCAGCGGCGCCGTGGCTTAGTTGGTTAAAGCGCCTGTCTAGTAAACAGGAGATCCTGGGTTCGAATCCCAGCGGTGCCTTTTGCACCATGCACGCACAACAACGCTATTAGGTACATAACACCAGATAAAAAATAATTTTATAAAACTTTGCATTAAAAATTAACTAATTCGACTGGAAATTTATCACAAATAAATTCTAGTCGTATGTACGTTGTAGAAACTGAGCAAAAACGTTTGAATTTAGAAACCAGTCGGTCCACAAATCTTTCAAATTACTCAAACACGATATTGTATTGCTTAGCATGTAAATAAATACAATGGTGCACAAGCCATGATTTCCGGCGATGCATCCCTCCGTCCACAAGAGAGCAGACTTTCGCTGCCAGCTGGAGAGTCTCCTCCAGACGAACCATGAAAACAAACCAAGGCAAATTCAATGAAAAAAAAATCTGTTTACATGAATCCATCTTAAGATCTTACACGATTGCATTCAGTCTTTTGTATTAAGATGTAACATTTAAGACATTGGCATTCACAACAGTATTATGTTATGTTGGTGTTTTGAATAATGATCTCAGCATTATTTTGCTGAGATGCTCTCAGTAGTCTTCGATGGACAGATGAAGTCCACTGAGCTGCATTGCCGCTATTACTTCACCTTACATCTCATTGCGTAATTGGCACACCGTGGAACTATATGGAATTAGTGTATTAGTGGAATTAGTAATATTACTATTGCGAAAAGAAAAAAATATGTAATGATTAATAAGTAAATATAAAAGTCTTAGTGATCGCCCCGAGAAGAGCAAATTTACTGATGAAGAATCACTGTATGTCCTGTGCTGTCCCCACTGAACCTCCAATCCCTTCTCTCCTCTGAAACTCTCGGAAAGAGCCGACAGACGCTGCTTTTGATGCTCGAGCAAGACGCTAAACCGAGCGCGCGCGACACCGACACGAGATGCGCTGCGAAACCTGTCCGGACTCGGACGAAATGTACTGAGCTGTGAACAACAAGAGAATGATGGTAATGATGGAGAGGATCGGGGCGATTCGGCGTTACCTCATGAAATGGATTTGTTTACGCTGGGTTTGGGTTTGTGTGGGTAAGTAGACTTCTTAAGGATGGTGATATAATAATTGCCATGTCTTTAATAGAGCAAAAGGTGCACGGTTGATTTATATTTGAGCAGTCAAGCTCTAGCTGACTTTCTATTGTATTTTATCATTTTCAGCGCACGTGTCAGCATAATATTACATATTTCATTAAGGCAGGTGATTACAGGTTGAAGAACGCCAATGGCAGCGATGACAAAGAAAGGTTGCGGCGCGCGCAGGTTTTGCAGCAGGAGGACAGATCCGAGTTTGGCTTGTTGCCATGGGAATTATAAACACGACGGATCTCCTCCAAAACCGACTGGCTGATTGTGTTTTTGTATATAAAAAAAAATTGCATTAATGTGCAGCCTTTTGCGGATAATAAAAGCAAATAGAGTTGTAAATAGAGTGCAATTCTTCACACCTTGTAATTAAAATGTAAACATTACGTAACGTTATACCACTTAAGTTTGCTTAAATTGTTCGCTGGGTTCCCCAGACTGGTCTATTGGTTGGTTTTAGAAATGTTTGGGACACTTTTCAGGGGGTCCGACTGGCTGCGCACCTAAACCTACTGAGTCCCATCATCTTCCAGGCTTGCTTTAACCAGTCTAGAACATAACTGGCTACTATATTAGGATCTGATCATGTGTTTGATTCTCTTCGACCTCTTCGGCATTCTGAGCATTGGTTTTGAGCATAAAATCTACGTTCACAACTAGACAGCAATGCTTTCACGGTCTGTCAAGCACTGGGCATCTGATCTCACCCATAATCTATTACTAGATAGCACTCAAGACTTGTATGAGTAACACATGATCTGTTGAGGTCAGCTAAATGCTCAACAAACAACCGCAGATAAAAGAGAGTGAGAAAGAGACGCCTGCTTTTACTCAAGCACAGAAAGGAAAGAATGGCTGTGGTGTATTGGAGGTGGTATCTAGTGAAGGGGTGGTGACAAAAGAGGGTTTGGTTGGGGGTGGGAGCATGTTGGTAGTACCAATGACACCTAGAGCTCTTCATCTCTCTCTCTCTCTCTCACACACACACACAGAGACAAAGGGACCTTCTTCTCTGTTTCTTTAGCACTCACATACACCCAAATGCAAGCCTTTCCCTTTGACTATGGACATTCCATGTCCAGACATGTTTTCCCCACTAATTGTGAGCGTGAATCACTGATATTTACACAGTGTTTACACATCTGGTTAATGAAGACAGTGAGGATGTTCATTATACTCAACTGTAATAGTTTGCAGTAGCCAAAATGTTCTCATTTGTATTTATAGATGATTTGGTAGGATTTTCATTCTGGGAAAGTAACAAAGCAGACACAGAGATAATATGGGGTAGACTGCTTTAAGTTCAGGTTATTTAAGCCTCACTGCCTTATTTTCATCTGTGTAAAGTTCAGTGTTACCTTACCTGATAAAGATTATAATGTGTGCTGTGTGTATCTGGGGAAGTAAAAGGATATCAGTGAGCATTGAGACTCAACATCATAAAATGATTGGTGCTCATATGCTGGGATTCCCCTGATCTCTGTCCTGTAGGGTATCATTAGCTTCTTCCTTTCAGCTTTGCCTACTAGACATCATTATATTATTTGTTGAGTAAAAGCAGTCACTGAGTGTGTGTGTGTGTGAGATTCAATCAGAAAAATATCAGGGAATTTTATAATAGTGATTTCTAGTTCTTAAAAGGTCATGGAACATTTAAAGAGAATATTTTGTTCAGCTCTAAATGTATTATATATTTTAATATATATTATTATATAAAATACTAAAGACCGGGAAAGTCCAGGTCTATTATTATTAATAATGATAGATTATATTTTTATATTTATATATATTATATGAAATATTTTTTTTAAATCAGTCACAAATTACTGGATAAGGCAAATGTTATTATTATTATTTATATTTAGTATTATCTAAAAATCCAGAAATAATAAATGATTGTCCATAAATACACACAGTTCTTTTTTTCTCTTTCAAGAGACTTCAACATAAATGTAAGCAGAAAAAATGCTAAAGGAAACCGTTAATAGTTTATATGCTTACTTGGACTTTCTCTTTCTTCCTGGACTATTTCTTTTGCTTCCCAGGCTATTTCTCCTTGTCTTATTGTATTTCTGTTGAGATTCGTACTCATTATCACACACTCTCACACACTTCCCCACTAAATTGAGTATTATATGTCAGGCTCTCTCTGATCATATACTGTATAGCTCAGGAATCCATAAAGCCTGGTGTGAAGCGTCGATGTCATCTCAATCACAGCGTGTTAGCTGTGGTCATTCATGAGTCACACAAACAGTGCACATGTCTTCTGTGTGTGTTCCTCAGCTGCCTGTGGTGGGAAAGTGGAGTTACACACCGAGAGGAGAGGAGTGATCTACAGCCCATCATGGCCTCTCAACTATCCGCCCGGAGTGAACTGCAGCTGGAATATACAGGGAAGCCGCGGAGATGTGATCACAATCAGGTAGATCAACACAAGCAGTCTCTCACAGTCATGATTTAATGAGCGGTGACTTGTTTATTTCTATTGCCATGATACACAACAGAATGTCCCACCAGCATCTGTCCTGTTCATGGGGTCTGTCCCATTCTTGTCCTGTTCTAGTGCAAGAAAAACTGCTTTTCATGAACATCAGTTAGTTACAGCAGCTTTCACACTGTTAGAAACTCCATGGTCAATTGTATGACTATATGCTATTTAAAAAAAATGTACACAATAAAAACAACTGAAAGGGTTTTTCAAAGTAATTAATTGTTTTTTGCATGTCAGTGTTTATGAGCCTGTTTGCAAGTGCAAATTGGTTTGTGCAGTCTTTCATATGAAAGTGCTTAGAGTGCTGTATGACTAGAGCTGACTGCAGGGATTTTATAATGTACTATTTCTTGCCTCTCCTGCCACTGTTGTGTGTGTGTGTGTGTGTTTGTGGGCTTCACAAAAGCGGTGCTTTAATGATATCATCTAAAAGCGTGACATCATCTCCTCTGAGATTTGTTCATGGAGGAAACCTTGAAGTGGAAAAGCATAATAGTTCTGATAAATAGAATTTTAATTTATTTTAATCCATACTGTCTAATTACTCATTGTCTAAAAGTAGTGTACAGGCATTTATGCAACACTTGATCAATCTCATTTTCTCAAATTGCTTCAGACAGACTGACATATGAGAATCTGACCCGCTCATATACGACTGGGATCAGATTTTTTTGTGTGGGTCCCTTTTATTTTCCCTTCTGATATTTTCTCTATTCACATTGCAAATTTTTATTTAATTTTATGTGTTATTAAGAACAATATTAACATCCACAACATCAAAAAGGCTGAACAGTGCATAACAACGCTTGTGTAAGATCGCTGAATATAAGCCATTATTGCAATGCAGCAAAAAAAAAAAAGGTAAAGAAGCAGTTATGCCAACTGTCCAAAAACTGTGTGGCACTGGCCCCAGGCCATCAGGTCATCCTTATTGTTGAGACCTGTCTGAAATATTCAGAAGTATGTGCCTGTTCATTTAAATGATAGCCAGAGGAGATTTGAATGTCTGTATTTTAATGACCATAACTATACTGTGAAAATGCAGTATTTTATCATATAAATTATGAGTTATTGGGTCACACGGTAGGGGTGAAAGTCGTGTCACTGCATTTTGATGAATGAACCATTTATTTATTTTATTTTATTTTTTGTGCTCATTCTTGCTTATTGCTGAAATAATTGTGATCATCATATTTCAGCGGAGTTTCAGTAGAGGTTTTGTAGGTAGATATAGAGAGTACATGGGGAAAGAGAGATAAGAAAGAGAACATAGCAATAGATGTGAAACGTTGTTAAGTTATTGGCTGTTCTGGACGCTGATTTTATCTCTCACTCTTGAGTATTTGTGTTAGTGTGTGTGTGTGTGTGTGTGTGTGAGAGAGAGAGTACTCTGTGATAATAGTTCCACTGCACATATTCTCTCTCTTTTGCTTATGGTCTCCCTCCCATTCCTTGATATGTTATTAGGGTCATTGCTATTATGTGGAAAAATCAATATGATTGTGTAATTTAAGGAGAAAAATACTATGTTATGAATAAAAACAGTTTTACCTGTAATATTTATGAATACACTGACATTTTTTATTTCAGTGGCATGGCAAAAAAGGCTCAAACCATCCATTTAAATCAAAGAATCAAAAAATACATTTCTTTGTTGTGATATAATAAAAAACAATGTTTTATTTTAATATGTATATTAAGTATGAAATTTTATATAATATGAATACCAATCATATGACCCATTATATATAAAATTGATATATTAAAATCGATATGATGGGCAGTTGAAAATATTCTGCAAGTATATTAAGTGTATTTTCCAATGTACTTCTCACCTTTGACACAAACAGAACTGTCTTGTATTGTCACAGCAGAAGGGGTTGGGGTGGTTGCAACTGTAACCTTGAAATGAAAACGAAACGCATAAAAGGGTCACATAAGGAGAAGAGAATGAAACGGAGCTGTGCTATGCTTGGATAAAAGTTGTTGTTTTATAATTAAGAATATTAATTAGACATTTTCTTTGAGTCTTCTTTTTATCGATTTTTTGTGCCTCTGACATTTGATGTGATGATACTGTTCTAGAAGTTTTTATGCAGTATACACTAGTATACAGTAGAAGTGCTGAAATGTTTGCTGTGTCCAGTTTTCACAGCTTTGATGTGGAGGACACGGGGGACTGCAGGGGTGACTGGCTGCTGCTCGGCCCCACATGGAAAGCTGAGGATCGGTTCTGTGGCTCTGTCCTTCCTCCTCCCTTCATCTCCTCTAGAGGACGAGTCTGGCTCTACTTCCACTCTCAGGCTAACAGCTCTGGACAGGCACAGGGCTTCAGACTCTCTTACATTCGTGGTGAGGGAACTAAGAGTCCATTCTACTTTTCTGAATAAAAATAATTAAAAATAAAAATACTGACTCCAAACTTTTGCACTGTATTGTATAATCTGCCATTCCAGTGATTATTTATTTATTTATTTTTTACATTTTTGGGTGAACAAGACTCAACAAACTGTGGTGATGTTATGCTTTTGTACTCCAGGGTTTAATATCAATTGATTGGGCATATTTTTTTTATCATACTTTATGCATTTCCTTTTGAGTTGTAATGTTTCATCAGATTTAGTTGTTTTCCTACATTAGAGAGCCACTAAATCACAAAGACTGTTGCTGTGGCATATAGATTTACTGTAAGCACAGATTGACCAGGCAAATGCAGGCTTCAATAGTTTATGGCCAAAGAGCGGTGATGAAACGTTAATGCTTTGCAGCCCTTCTTACATAATGATCTGTGCATATTTGGATTGCACTACTGTCGGTGTGTATTAGACAGATCTCAGCGGTTGATTATTTAGTTTGATCTAATATGTAGCTAATGAAGACGAAGGAGATAATTGGCTGTGGTTACTCAGCTCCACGGGTCATGTGTGCATGAGTGTGTGCGTGTGAAGAGTGAACTGCTGTGTCTGAGTGTTTTCCTCAGAGGTGCAGTTCAATCAATAATACTGAACGGCTGTGTTTGTTAAGCTGTCACCAGGCAAACACCATCTGCAGAGTGGGTAGATTTGATTGGCTTATTTCAGCAAACTGTCAGTGTTCGCGTGTGCAAAAGACTCTCTGTCTCTGTCTGTTTTTGATTCATTAGGTCGACTGGGTCAGAGTAGTTGTGAGAACGATGAATATTTATGTGGAAATGGTAAGTGTGTTCCCCGTTCCTGGCGCTGTAATGGATTGGACGAGTGTGGAGACAATACAGATGAAAGGAGCTGTGCTGCCCCACCGACACCTGCCCGGGTCAGTCTGTGTCCGCCTGGTACCTTGCAGTGCTCTGATATCCAATCTACCCGCTGTCTGCCGGTGTCTCTGCGCTGTAACGGAGCCCGGGACTGTCCTGACGGATCCGATGAGGCCCACTGTCCCGACACGTCCTGTGGAAAACGCTTAGTCAACTTCTATGGCACGTTTGCCTCACCTGATTTTTTCCGTCCAAACAGGAGCGCTGGCACAGATCTTCACTGCTCATGGTTTTTAGACACACAAGTAAGATAAGAACCTCATGTATTCTTATTTTAGGTTGTATTAAATCACGTACAGCGTTCTGCTGAACTGTTCTTGTTTCAGGACCCAAAGCCGTTGGTGCTGCAGGTGGATCTACAGCTGGGTGTGGGAGACTCGGTCCGTGTTTACGATGGATTGGGAGAACGTGCAGAACGCCTTCTGCAGAGTCTCTCTCACCATAATAACCACAGACGAGCCCTGCTGGAGTCGTCCCAGGGACAGATGAGCATCTTCTACCATGCCAAACCACACAGCCCTGGACACGGGTTCAACGCCACCTACCAGGTCTTTCATTCTTGCTGATGCTGATAAATGATGTTCTTCAATTTCACTGACATTGTGTGTTTTGTTTGTATACTGTAACGGGTCGTTGTATAAAAAGATCACAGAGACCATGATCAGGCAACAAGGGTATTTAATCCAAACTTAGGGAAGCAATAAACACAACACACTTAGCATAAATAGAGACCAGACGAATTAACTCAGGAAACATAGAACTATAAATATTAAACCAAATGAGGATTAATGGATTCATTATGGACAGCAGGTGAACAGAGTAAGACAGACAATGGAAAACTAAGTCAAAGCAGGACAGGAGATCAGAAACAAGGAAAAACACAAACTAGACGTCAATAACCATAACTAGTACAGTGTAAAATTGTCTTACATTAAAGTACATTGTTAAAAGCTTTTCTTTTTTTCATACTTTGTATGAAGATATCATAAAGTTATGTATTCTGATCTTTATGTGTTGACAAATTTAATTGAAAAACAAAAATGTAAAATAAATTTAAACACATAACACAAGAAATAAAAAATTTAACCCCTTAACTAAGTTTACTTAGTTACTTAAGTCTACTTACCTATATTACAATTAAATCGTAATGTAATGATGACAAACTATATTTCACTGGAAATTTTTACCATTTTTTTTTTGTTACAAATTATGTAGGAACAGTAATAGATTCATTTATGACAAAAGTGCACCAAGAGTCTATTGCTGGGTACAAACCAAAATATTTTTTACATCTTATAAGATTTTCAAAATGTGATAGATCACAAACTTGAGGATAAAAATCCTAGAGTTAACCGTTTTGCTCCTATAGAGTCTCGACTGTGAACACAGGAAATCTCGCCAGACTTCAGAATAAGCATGGCGGACGATGTGCAGGAAGAAATTGCAATGATAGTGTTTGGAATGATTGTATACACGACAGGGTTGTATAAACATTCGTGCTGTTGCCACAAATCAAAAAGCTGATCCTCTATCTCTGCTTTCCACTTTGTGCTGTGACATGACTGCTTCCGTCTACCATCATCATGCTTTCTGATTGGATATTGTTTCGTTTCACGTTTAAATGTGCTTCTGATGAATTTACAGATAGCCTGGGGTTACACAAGATTTGTATTTTAAAGACAACCAGTTCGATGGGAGCATAATAAGCTTTTTGGGTTAAAAGAATTTCTTAAAATGAAATTCGAATGGTATGACAATCCACACCAATGCAGTGACTAACAGCCACACATACTCCTCAGATAATTAGATTCATCTGCGCTGGAGCCAGAGCACGACCCACACAAGGAAGATCATTCTACAAACAGCTGCAAATGCAGGTTTTCGAACAGAGATGGCAACAAAAATACCAAACTTATGAACTGCAGCGTTACGTGTTACGTGTAAATCTTACCGCCCTCCCATTTTTGAACAGTAGTGTGTTTAGAAAAAAAAAAAATCCCTTCAAAAAGTGAAAAATGTTCTTGTCTTGTTAATACTTTATGGTATGAATATACAGAAATACTATACTATAGCTATAGAGAAGCCAAAATTCAACAGAGTGCACCTTTAATTAGATATCCACAACCAAAACAAGTACTGTGAAGTAATCAGTACTTACTGCAGTTTATGATTAGGATTGATGCACTGTGACACTAATAATGTTTAACCTCCGTCCCTCTCTCTGCAGGTTAAAGGGTACTGTTTTCCAGGTGAGCATCCATGTGGCACAGACGAGAGCTGTTACTCTGAGCTGCAGCGGTGCGATGGCTACTGGCACTGCCCCGGGGGGCGAGATGAGGAGGACTGCCCGCTGTGTCAGCCGGGAGAGTATCCCTGCGAGGGTGGCAGCGGAGCGTGCTACTCGGCTTCTGAGAGGTGTAACAACCAGAAGAAGTGCCCCGACGGCTCAGATGAGAAAAACTGCTTTGACTGCCAGCCTGGAAACTTCCACTGTGGAACCAACCTGTGCATCTTTGAGACGTGGCACTGCGATGGGCAGGAGGACTGTCTCGACGGCAGCGATGAAAGAGACTGTCTTGCATCCGTGCCCAGGAAGGTGATCACAGCGGCTCTGATTGGCAGCTTGGTCTGTGGACTGCTCCTGGTCATCGCACTGGGTTGTGCCTTTAAACTGTACTCGCTCAGGACAAGAGAGTACAGGTGAGGTGATTTCCATCTTCTGCCTTGCCTGCCATTTAAACTCAAAGCAAAATGTGTCAGGAAATGTATAGTGATTCATGAAATGTTTTTGTTTTTCTCCCAAGGTATATGGGTTTTCATGATTTACAATTTATCATTATATTATGTATATTATATGTGTGTATGTACTGTTTATTACTTTTTATATTTATTTTTATTGACAACGTTTGCCTCAATAAACTAATAATAAGTAATTTGCTGCTTATTAATAGTTAGCAAAGTAGTTGTTAAGTTTAGGTATTAAGTAGGATTATGGATGTACAATATGGCCATATATGCTTTATTTATAAGTACAATACCAATAAACAGCAAATATATTAATAATAGGCATGCTTATAAGCAACTAGTTAATAGTGAGAATTGGTCCCTATACTAAAGTATTACCTGTTTTTCTTACAAAATGTTTTTGTTTAAAACAAGTTAAAAAAAAGTGGTTATACTATGACTTTTGTCTCCGTAAACAAATCATTTGCTGCTTATCAATCGTTTGTAAGGAAGTTAAGTATAGGTATTGGTTAGGATTATGGATGTAGAATATGGTCATGCATAGACTATATGTTTTTAATTGGCATGCAAAAAAGCTACAAGTTAACCAATGTTTTTACTGTAAAACAAAACAAAATGTTAAGAAAATGAAAGATTATTCTTTTTTATTTTAATTATTTTTGAAGCTTGTCATTCTCTATCTTTTCTTTCTTTTTATTGGTAACTTACTCTATTTTCTGCTAGATGTATTTGTACTGTTATCCAAATCATTCTACCTCCATACAAGCACAAGTTTATCCCAACCAGATAAAGAGAGAAAACCTGAGGAGAAAGAGGATTTACTCTCTCTTGTTTCACTTTAAACATAATTGGATGTGCAGTAACGGCCCATATGCTGCTCTGGGAGGTGATGCACAGTTTTTCTCCAGTTAGCCTTGTAAAGACACAGCAGCACCCAAAATACCTGCACTTCATCAAACTGTCAAAGTACCGCTGGTTAAGTAACAGCTCTTGGAGATTCTCAAGAGATCTCCTGCCTGAATGTGTTCAGTGTTCAGTGGCTTCACTTTTAAAAAAGCTGTTGTTTTTCTTACATTTTTAAACAGCATCAATAAGCATCTTTATAAAACAGCTCTTTTTGTGTTCCTCTTTCTCATAGAGCTTTTGAAACCCAGATGACTCGACTAGAGGCGGAGTTTGTTCAGAGGGAGGCTCCACCCTCTTATGGTCAACTGATAGCTCAAGGTCTCATACCTCCAGTCGATGACTTCCCAGTCTACAACCCAACCCAGGTATGTGAATATGAAACTGAATTTATTTTGAGGTAGCAAATTCAAATGTGAAATAAAGAAAGGGAAATTAAACTGCGCTCATATTAGTGACAATTTTTAGTAATGCACGTATCACTGCTTACACAGAAAAATGTCAATTGTTCGATGCAGTGGATTTAGGTGAACTACTTGAAAACGAGCTAAATCTGTATGGGCAACATTTTGGCCCTTACGAGAAAATTCCCAAATTTCTCTTGAAATGACAGATTGTTCTATGTGACTGGACCACTGTTTTTTTCTATCTCTCCCAGGCATCTGTTCTGCAGAATCTCCGCTCAGCTATGCGGAGGCAGATTCGTCGTCACTCTTCTCGTCGTTCCTCGTCACGGCGGAGACTTGGTCGTCTGTGGAATCGCCTGTTTCACCGTGGCTCTCGGTTACGGGGTCAGATACCTCTCCTCACGCCTCCAGGCCACACGCACACAAACACACACCCCGATCTGAGCCTCCACAGCTACAACACGACGGACGATGGCATCGAGGAGTCGCGTGAGAGTACGGGACAGACTCCGCCAGCCTGTTCGACGGTGGCGCTGGGACTGGCCCTGCAGGCTCACACTGAGGCCCTCTGCCTTCCTGACAGAGAGTCTCCATCCTCCCCTCTGTCCCTGCCCTCCCCCAACTCACCCCGCTCCACCTCTGACACTCTGGAGGACGAAGATGAAGAAGATGACAGAAGTTTAGAGGGGATCAGAATGAGAACCAACCGGGGCATTTCCCCGAAACATAAAGATGATGACAGTCCTCCTGGTCCCCCTGATAGCCCCAAACGCAGCACAAGCCGGTCGAGATCCTCCAGACGGCTGGTGCAGGAGCTGGCTGCAGAACTCAGAGGAGTTTCTCTCTTAAGGTACACCTCTGTGGGCATCTCGCCCCTTTCCTCCCCTGAGTCACCGACGTCCTCCAGCGGTCAGTCTGAGGAGCAGAGAAGCTTTCCTACATTCAGAAAACCACACATGGACGCACATACGGACTCGCTCACAGGTGCTCATGGACACGACAGGAAACCTTCAATAACTGAAGAGGTTCCTGGTGACAGTGTCAGGCTTTGCAGACTCACATCTAGCGAGGAAGAGGATGATGAGATTTTGTTAGTGCACTGAATAGTCTTGATCACCATCGCTATTCTGATTTTGTGCCAACACAACGTTGTTTCAGTTCAAACAACGGCCTTCCATCTAGAGTCATAACATACAGTACATTTACATATGTAGTTATAATCAAGTTTTTTACATTGTCAAGCTAGAATATCTAAGAATACATAATGAAATTTGTACACAGATATTTGAAGGATTAAATACTCAAGGTCAAGGCCAAATACAGTCTTATTAAAGAGATAATTCACCCCAAAAAATTAATTTTGTGAGTAATTACTCACCCTCATGTCGTTCCAAACCCATAAGACCTTTTTTTATCTTCAGAACACAAATGAAGATTTTTTATGAAATCCGAGAGCTTTCTTAACATAGATAGACAGCAATTCAACTACCACATTCAAGGCCCAGAGAGGTACTAAGGACATCCCTAAAATAGTCCATGTGACATCAGTGATTCAACCTTAATGTAAAGCTACAAGAATCATTTTTGTGCACAAAGAAAACAAAAATAACTTTATTCAACTATTTGTTCTCTTCCGTTTGAGAAATTGATGTGCGTTCATGACGGTACCACAACGGGGTGTGTTTGTGGGTGAACTATCCCTTTAACATGCTGGACAAATCTGTCAGTGCAACTTTGCAGAAAACAGACTGGTACTATTTCAGTCAGCATTTATATGCATTTTAATACGATAAATGATTGCTTTAGTCAGACTCAAATCGATCTTTGTGTACGTAAACATATGCTACCGTTCAAAGGACTGGGTTCAGTAAGTTTTTTTTAAAGAAATTAATGTAAATCAAAAGTGACAGTAATGGATTCTACGAAGGTATATTACAGAACCTTTTTTTTTTTTTTTTACCAAAGAAATCAAAACATTTCCACAAAAGCTTTAAGCAGCACAACATTAGTGTTTTCAGCACTAATAATAAAGCAATAAGCCTCAAGAAGCCGTATAACAACTAAGGGACTTCACGAACTGTAAACCACGGCTTCGCAGGGCTTACTGCTTTTATAAAACGGCTATTCCATATACGTAGTAAGGTTTCACAGAATAAAACAGAGCAAATAAAGTGTAATGATATAAATAAAAACAGTATTCTTCCAACAATGTAGTTCCTCAGAAACAGTTGTGGTTCCAACAAAGCGGTTGCTGACCAGCACAGACGTAAACAAAGGTGTATGTTTGTAGTGTAATTTACTACAGCTTTGATCATGGCTCAACCAATCAGGATCAAGGACCAGAACTATCTGTTTTATAATAAGAAATTAGTACCCAGTGTTCTCAAAGCTGATTTTTGCAGTCTTTAGTGTCACATTCATTTGCTGCTCTATAATCGTTTCTTATTATCAGTTGTGCTGCTTAATATTTTCTGTGATTTAAGTGAAAAAAAAAAGTGAAAAAATTGAAATTCAGCCAAGTATGGTGACCCATACTCAGAATTTGTGCTCAGCATTTAATCCATCCGAAATGCACACACAAAGAGCAGTGAACACAAACACACACACTGTGAACACACACCCGGAGCAGTGGGCAGCCATTTATGCTGCGGCGCCCGGGGAGCAGTTGGGGGTTCGATGCCTTGCTCAAGGGCACCTAAGTCGTGGTATTGAAGGTGGAGAGAGAGCTGTTCATGCACTACCCCCACCCACAATTCCGTCCGGCCAGAGACTAGAACTCACAACCCTTCGATTGGGAGTCCAACCCTCTAACCATTAGGCCACGACTTCGGTTGTTGCTAAATAATATAATTGATTTCTATTCAAAAAAAATAAAAAATACTGACCCCAAAATTTGAATGGTAGTGTAGTTTTATACCCTCAGACTACTGGAGCTGTTTGCTGATTCAGTGATGATCTATATGAGCTTTTTGTATTCAAGTTTTGTTTTGTTAGTCTGGCTAACAAACTCTAATATCATAGCAGGTCCACCATTAACATGAATTAATGTTAAGAAGCATTTTCCCCATGCATAAGACAGTGAGTCTTTCTTGAAGGGAAGCAGAACTCAGGGATTGTATGGTTCAGTTAACCTGGATTTCCTTGTTAACAGCTGTAGTCTGTAGGTGTTCTGAGAAGTACTGCTGCCTCAGTTGAGTTCAGGACATCACAGAGTCGTGGGGAAATGACTCAATAATCACATTTGTGCTTGAGCTCACACACATTGGTGTCTTTGTTCCTCAAATCAGCCATTATAATTTAATCTGCATTTGGTATTGAGAGACTTATTTGCCAGTAAAACTGTTGCTTCTGTATCCATGAATGTATGTATATGTTCTGTAGTGCTACATCCTCACACTTGCTGCTTTAGCTGATCCCATAGGTTTAAGAATGTGCCATTTCAGAGATTTTATAGAATCACAGATGTTTTCATACATTCAGTGCCATTAGAGAGGTCATGCACTTTCTGTTTCGTCATTTGTTGGGTTCAGTTGAAATGGCTGAAAATTAAAGCACTGCTAAGAGACTTAACTTGCGGCGTCCATCATTACTTATTTGACATTTTTAAATAGTGTCCTTTATGTTCTGTGAAATTCAAGTAAAATCCAATAGAAGAGATCAGTCAACACATGCCACAATAAAACCTTTTAAGGTTATTTGGCCAGCAGCTTGAAATAAGCAGCAGTGGATCTTAACATTTTTGACTTGAAGGCCACCCACTGTCCATCACAATATTTGACCACAATAATTCACCATGATTAATAGTGTGTTTACAGAAGTTTAAAAAAAAAACCTGTATATTCTTGAATAAAAACAATAGTTATTGAGGGAGGAAAATTAATATAGATTTTTGTTTTTTAGCATTTTAATTTACTTTAACATAATTCATTTCAATAATTGTTAGTCATCCTGTGCCCCTCTTGGACGTTTACTGAGGCCCCCCTGGTTAAGAACCGACTTCTCAATTTCTCTCTCCTTAATTCACATTGAAGTCTAAAGTTGCCTTGAAAATATTTTGTAAATATGTTTAACATATGTTTATTTTCAAACAAGGTTGCTACATGTTTGAAATGGTTTCGATGCATTTCATTTGCTGAGAGGATGAAAAAATTGTTTACTCATACCTTGCATTAAACACAATTTTTTTCATTAGATATTCTGACCAACTTAATGTTATCTGATGAAGTGTAGTCATTCATAAACCTTATCTTCCTTAATGCAAACAAGTAACTCCTTTGCATGGCCATATAACAGATACTTCCTGTTAAATGTATTAAGATCCTAGTTAGGATTCTAGAGTAAGTATATGTCTGGGAATGTTTTACCTGCAATATAAAGGCTACTTTTCTGAATTGAGGCAGACTCGGTGACATATGGCTGACAAATGCTGCCTCGTGTCTTTACTCAAACACAACACACAATTACTTGCAACCTTTTCTAGAATTAAATTTAATGTGCTAATATTGTTATTGATAAATTGATAGATTTTTTTATTATTATTACAAAACACAAGTATATCAGCATACATATCTATTGTGCATACGATATGGAACATATGTATATTCAACACATACGCCTCACACTTTATTAATGTCAGGAATGCGATCTCACAATGAATCCCTGATGTATTTGAAACATTTTAAGCAATATTTACATTAAGATTTCACTGTGCTGTGAATTTCAACGTACTCTGCCGCTGTGGGCCGTGTGAGCATGAACACTGCTAGTCTGACGGACATCACTGAGAGACACTGATCTGGACCCATGGAAAGAGAAGAGCACTGGGGGGGGTTCATAAAGGTTGTGATTGGGTGTCAAGAAAGATCTAACCAGAAGAGAGCGCTCAAGTGACGTTCAAGTGCAAACTCGCTAATCATAACTGCTTCAGATACAAACTCTCAAAATATGTTCAACGGACTTTGGTGGTCAGTTTAAAATGAAGAAGTTGATATTAATCGCTGGTGCATAGCTCAGTGGAACGTCCATGGTCAGTGCCCAAAATAAATGCATCCCAGTCAAAATAGAAAAATGCCTTGGTTATCTATAGGCCTTCTTTTACTTTTCAGACAACAGTTGAAAGTCTCTGGCTAAGAGGATTTCTTGGAAATGTACTTTTTATGTAAATTAACGTAATCTGAGAAGAATAAACTTGGAACATCCCGTTGTTCCTATCATTAGCATGAGGCTAAGAGATTGGCAGTGCTAATAAGTGCTGGGGCAGAGCCTCTGTTAAACAGTGGCTGGAGATAGTTGCTTATTCAGGAAGCATGGCAATAAATTTATCGTGCAATATGAGCGAAAAAATTGCAAGTATATTAAAGTGCCTAGACTATTCTTGCATAGACATTTTAAGCGCAGCTATACGTTACTACTTTTTTGCTTGAGGGAGTCAGTAATTATTAGGAGGACTAGAGGACAAGGCCTGATCCTCTAGGTGAAAAAGTTCAGACTCACAAATGCAGTTTAGATATCAGAGTGGGTTAAGAGGTAAACAGGCTTTAACAAGTCCCCCTTCTGCTCGATTACTAATAAAACGTCTACTTAAAGATAAAAACCTCAAAAACAGAACAAGATCCTGTAAGGCACATGAGAATACACCAACAGTTCTCAAAAACTGAACAACTCCCAGAGAAAACATGAGCAGGTCAAGGGAATTAATCTCCGACAGGACAGGAGGAGGGTGCGTTCAATAACAAGGTGATGTGAGGGGAGAACAGTTACAAATAAGAAATCTGACGTCTGAGCGAGACGAGAAAACATAAAACTTGTGTTTCTTCTGCTGTGATGGCTGAGTCTCAGAGGAGCGTCTGGAGATCATCTCCTCACGCACAGCATCAGACAAAGAAAACAAAAACACTCAGGAACGGATGGAAAACAGGTCTTTGCTAGTCCTCTGTTGACGCTCACAGCTCTGACTTCTCTGTAAGAGGCTGTATTTCAGAAGGATCATCCTGTGGGAAGACCACATAACACAACCTCTGCCCCAGATAGGTGACTCTCTCTGAAAAACACGCACATTTACAGATGTCAGATGGTTAATTCTGCTAACAAAATAATGCAAAGCCATTTTGGTTGGTCTTACTCACCCACTGCACTGGAAATCCAGTGTGGTTTGTTCTTCCACTGCACTCCAATGAAGTAGATGGGGACTCCAGTGAGCATGATCACCAGGCCCATGCCACACACCACTGGCTCCGAGTACAGACTGAAGCCCAGTAACACTGCCCAGAACACTAGATAGCTGCAAGGCACCAACATGTTTACCTGCGTGAAGGTAGAGAAGAAGAGGCAGGTGAACACCACTTGAACACTGACCGGTCAATCTAAATCAAACTTCCTGATGAGGTCTGTAGGTGGCGACTGAAGTACCTTGATGGGTCGAACCAGTTTGGGTTTCTTCCATCTGTAGTACAGCAGCCCAGCTATAGTGACGCCATATGAGAGGTAGTTTATAAAAGACACATAGTTTATCAGGTTATGCGTGTCCCCGATGCACAGGATCACTATGGTCGCCGTACACTGTGGAGTACAAGAGAGAAGGACATGCTGTATGCTGCAGCTCTCAATCTATTTGACTCAATGGCCCCCACCGTCCAACACAATATTTGAAGGCCCATACTGGCCAGAGATATTTTAATTCTCTGGTATTTCTTATGACATTCTGTCAACGAGGGCTAAAACGATTAGTTGACATTATCGTATAATAATAAAAAATTGTCTACAAATATTTTTGTTGTCAAGTAGTCGTTTTTTGTCATATGACCTAATGTAAGAGCCTGCAATAACGCGGTTTGACCAGTGTAGCGCTGTAGCGCAACTGTAATTCAGCTCTCCTGAAGCAAGACGAAGCATGGCTAGAGTAAATGCAGCCAAACCTGAGGCTGCTGAGCGGCGTTTGGATGAGAGAGATTATGTTGTGAATCCAAAAAAATAAAATGTCTTATCACTTAACCTTTATGTAGTTTCTTATCCATATGACTCACAAAAATATATTTTGGGTAACTAAATAATCAAATGGAGAATACGAGAGTTTCTCTGCCATCTCGTTTTGTGTGCCAAATATATTTATTTGTATAAATGAATTGGATAACTGTAATTGCATAATATGACTTTCAAAAGCTGACATGATTAATTGAACTCAACCTTAATTTATTTGTTAAAATACGTATAACTCAATATTTTAACTAACTGCAAAAGTGGAATAATCAATAAATGTCAAAATAATGAATGATCAGTTAATTAATCATTCTAAAAATCATTAGATTAATCGGTTATCATTATAATCGTTTGTTGCAGCCCTACTGACAACATTTTGAACCCATCCAGGTATTTGTATGCACATTTTAAGATATTGCTTTAAAAAATTGGAAACAGCAAGGAATGGAAATGTGCATAAAATCGTAAAATGTGCAAAAAAAATCAGTATGTTCTCAATTTAGGCAGATAATTTCTTTATCCAATAAGAAAAAACAATGATGGAAACAAATTCACCGAATAGATTCCTTGATGTGCAACAAAAAACTCATGTGACTTTGCTTCTACAGATCACGTGATTGGATAACTGAACTAACAAGCACACTGATCTCATCGCACACCATCTCAAATATTATTTTAATCATGTTTAAATGCCTGAGCCAAAGTCTATCATCAAAATAATTTGGTATAATCACTTCTTTTATAGGAATTATGAGCCATAAGCCTCCCTGTTTGCAGCAATTTATATTGATACTTTGTACAAGTTTCTAAGAAAGTGACAATTTTGTTATTTTTAACAAATGAGATGGAAAAGTGCTTTATTTGCAAATAATTTATGCAATATTCAAATTTTCCTGCACAAGTTAAATAAATGGGAACATATGATTATTTAATTAACCAAGATTAATTTTTGTGATTCCAGAATATTCAAGATTGTAATTCTTAAATTCTTTGATAAATACACCAGTTATTGAGGGGGAAAATTTTATAAATCTCAGTTGAAAGACTGACTTTTTTAGCTAATTATATTTGATGTTTAATATAAGTCCTGATTGAGAACCACTTGTCTAAAGTGAATAAAAAAAAAATAAAATAAAAAAAAATATATATATATATATATATATATATATACTTCCAAAAGTACTTTTAAATTATACTCTCACCATACACAAGATGTTTTGGGACATATTTTTATTTATGTGCTATTTTAACTGAACTTTAAATGTGCTTGATCCGAGTCGTTGAATGCTGATGTCAAGTAAATAAATGTAAAATAACGTATAAACAGGCTTTTTCCAAATGTTTCAACTGGACAGTTATTTTTTTGTAAAAGGGGCACTTATCTAAATATATTTAAACCCTGTTTTACTACTGTGGTTGACTGACAGTTGAGTAAGTTGTCCCTTATTGTTGTCTGGAACACAACAGGACAGATTAGCTAGTATTTATACAACAAATTCAATACAATCACATGAGTTTTCTATTACCTCTAAATGCGGTTTGTGTGTTCTGTACACAAAACATTCTGGACCCCATTTAGGCCTGAATCGGATCAACCAAATCATGCAGACTGAAAGCAGTGTTGTGTTGCATGTGCTTTGTGTGTGAATAGCTCTTTCTTTCTCACACAAACGAGTAGTGCAGGGATTGGTGTGCAGCTCTTAAGGTGGATCATAGCCAGCAGGTAGGGCAGGTGACCCTCTCTGGCACCTGAGAAACACAACCTGTGGAGGATGGACAATGAAGACAATTATCGTTTGTAGTGTTAACGGTTGCTGTATTAGGCCAGTTTATACTCAAACATTTCTTTACCTAGAAGATGTAAACAAGTATCCGTTGATCCCTCCAAAGGTGGAAAGAGCTACAGAGATGGGCATAACCCAGGAAAACACTCCGAGCAGCTTCTCTCCAAATGTCTGCAACACAACACACCAAAAACAGATGCTAATTTATCAAAGTACTTGATAGACGAATCATTGTTTTAGGTAGAATAAGCTAGAAGAGATCAGAGAAACTCACCACAGCGACAGCGTTCGAATCCAGCAGCTCTTGAGGGGACATGGAGGAGAAGTACGCAATGTTGGTGAGAGTGTAGACCAGCGTCACCAGGGGGATGGAGATGTAGATTGCACGTGGAAGGTTCCTAGAATAGAAACCGCACCATAAAATATATGCCGTAAGAGTTACCTGAGGTACTGTATTTTAAAGTCACCATGAAATCAAAATCGAAAATTCTTATTTTAAAATGGAATACTGTAGTGTTCATTATAAATAATTGATCTGTGGGTGAGTAAGACCAACCAAAATGGCTTTGCATTATTTTTTTAAAACTAATTTGCCCTCGTAATCTTTCATCAAAAACGTTAACCTCCCCTCCCCCTCAAAACGACTCATCTTCTCTTCTGGTCATGAGCTATGGAGGAAGGGTGGAGCTAGTGGCATGAGGGGTGAACACTGGAATAAACAAGAGAGGGAAAAACTGAAGCTGATGTACACTACCCTTAGAAATGTAAAAGATATTATGAGGATATTACCACAACATTACTCTTAGGACATCGCAAACTATTTGTTTTATGATTATGCCTTAGCCTGATAGAGGATGCGCTCAGTAATTATGGCAGTCTCTCTGTCTCTTGTGTGCACTATTATGTTTTGTGCCATTGATCGTCCTCGTCATCATCTTCCTCAAATAAAACATTTCTTCATGCTAGGGTGTCACCGGTGAATCCAGTGGAGAGAAATCCCCTCACAACTAACTGCAAACTGGCATTCAGATCTGCCTCCATTTTGTTAGCAACGCCCCAATTTCAAGTACCGCCCTCTCATTTCAGATGCCGTTTCACTCAGATAGATGTCACAGCAGAGAAAAAAAGGCAAATCGCTACTTCTGTTTCATGACTTTAAGTAGTGTTATGTACATATTATAATGCATAATTTTAGTTCAGGAAAAAGTGCCTTGACAGTACCAACATGCTTGATATGTAACAGTATTATTTTACTATCGTTTTTAAATTATATTTTATTTTTATTTTTATTATTTACATTATTTACGTTTACATTTATTTTCAAAATTGTTTTTTTTTTATTGTTTTGTGCTTATTTATATGTTTAAATACTTTATATTTAACTTTTTTGTTATAGTTTCAGCAATTTTAATCAAATTTGAGTAGTTTTAGTTACCAATAACAACACTGTATAGTAGATGTAAAATAACAGATTTTCATTTAAAGGGTTAGTTCACACAAAAATGTTAATTAGTCCATAAATTACTCACCCATCAAGTCATCCTAGGTCTATATGACTTTTGTCTTTCAGACGAATCCAGTCGGAGTTATATTGAAAATGGTCTTTGTTCTTTCAAGCTGTTTGATAACACTCAGCGGGTGTTCCATGCATCAGCATAAAAGAGGTTAAATAAAAAGCATTCATTAAAAAAAGTGTCTCACATGGCTCTGGGGGCTGAACAAAGATCTCCTGTTGCGAATCAATGCGTTTTGTAAGAATAACAATCCATATTAAAAAATGTAATAATAACTTGAATCTAGCAGTTTAACTTTGCACGTGCCGCTCATTAGTAATGCACGCAGAAGCGCAGTCACTAATTCGAAGTACAAAACGAGGATTTGTAAAGAAGAATGTCAGAGTATTTCGATTTAAGCCAAGAGGTGACTGGTTTTCCTGTGCTAAAGTAAGGAAACTTTGCTTCCTTTGCTCCTCTTAACAAATGTTGGTTTTCTCAAGACTCACCGGCGCAAGAGCAACGCTGACCTCATATGACAGATGACCGACCTCATACGTCATGCTCCCATAACTGCTTCTGTGTACAACTGTTGGCACAAGCTACATTAAAGTGATTATTATGTTTTGAATATGGATCTTTTTCTTACTGAAAATGCATCAATCAGGAGTCCTTTGTTCACCCCCCGGAGCCGTGTGAGACACTTTTTTTTATGGATGGGTGCTTTTTATTTAACTTCTTTTGGACTGATACATGCAACACCTGCTTAGTGGCATTAAACAGCTTGAAAGATCAAAGACAATTTTTAATATAACTCGATTAATATTTGTCTGAAAGAAGAAAGTCATATAGGATGACTTTACATAGGATGTCTTAAGGGCAGAGATGTATAAAGTACTAGAGAACCATACTTGAGTAAAAGTACAAGTGCTCTATCAAAAAAGTGACTTGAGTAGAAGTTGAAGTGCTCTTTAAGCACCACACTTAAGTAGAAGTACTAAAGTATTCAAAACATTTTGTACTTAAGTATTGGAAGTAGTCTATTTTAAAATTTACTACTCAAGTACTGAAAGTAAAAGTACAAGTATTGTGTTATGTAGTTATTAAAGAAAGTAGTCAAAAGTTTGAACATATTGTTTTTACCATTTCAAATGATTAACCTAAAGGACAATCACAATTCCTTTGACTAACTTTTTGTAAACAAAAAACGGTTACAGGGTTAGTTTGCCCAATTTGCTAAATTATGTCACTTACCCTCATGTTGTTTCAAAACCGTAAGACCTCCGTTTATTTTTGGAACACGGTTTAAGATATTTTAGATTTAGTCCGAGAGCTCTGAGTCCCTCCATTGAAGCTGTGTGTACGGTATACTGTCCATGTCCAGAAAGGTAAGAAAAACATCATCAAAGTAGTTTGACATCAGAGGGTCAAAAGCAAAAACTACAACTTTATTCAGCACTGTCTTCTCTTCCGTTTCTGTTGTAAGACAGAATCATTTGATGTAACTGGATCTTTTTGAACCAGTTCACCAAAAATCGAACTGAATCGTTTTAAACGGTTCGCATCTCCAATACGCATTAATCCACAAATGACTTAAGCTTTTAACTTTTTAATGTGTCTGACACTCCCTTTGAGTTAAAACAAACCAATATCCCGGAGTAATTAATTTACTCACACAGTACACTGACTGAACTGATGTGAATAGAGAACTGAAGATGAACACCGAACCGAGCCAGATAACGAACAACAGACTGACTCGTTCACGAGTCAAGAACCGTTTCTGTCAGGCGCGTCCGATTTGTGAACCGAATTATGTGCTAATGTTATGAGCCCAGGTAAACCGAAGGCTTGGAAGCTTGCAGTCAACGCCAATGACGCCATTACGTCGAGCGCAAAAGAATCGGTGAACTGTTTTCTTCAACTGGTTTATTGAATCGAACTGTCAGAAAGAACTACTGGTGATCCGGAAACTGATGCAACCGGTTCTTGACTCGTGAACGAGTCATTATCTGGCTCGGCTCGGTGTTCATCTCTCTCTTCACAGCAGTTCAGTCATCACGCGCAGTCTCGCTTGATTCGCTCAATGATGTGCCATCTTCATCAAACCTGCCATCTACAGTTCTGGCAGTGGTAATGTGGATTTGTAATGGAATGATTCGTAACATTTTTATAATTGTAACGAGTAACGATGCAGCACATAAAAAAATATCGGAGTAAAAGTATTAAACTCAGCGAAAATATGTACTGAAGTAAAAGTGGAAGTAGGAGATAAAAATAATACTCTAGTAAAGTACAGATACCGCCTTTTAGTACTTAAGTACAGTAGTGAAGTAGTTCTACTTCGTTACTATACATCTCTGCTTAAGGGTGAGTAATTTATGGGCTAATTTTCATTTTTGGGTGAACTAACCCTTTAAGTACATTACTGTAGCAGAATAAATGTATGTAAAACGTGTAGACAAAAAGTCTATTAAAACTATTTATAGAAGGGCAATACTGAACTGAAGTTTAAAATCAGTGAAACTCAAGTAGGAAAAAAATACATGGCATTAAATATATATATATATATATATATATATATATATATATATATATATATATATATATATATATATATATATATATATATATATATATATGCCATGTATATGTCAGCATCAAAGGCTATTTTCATGGCAAAAACTATAAACAAAATACAAATATAACAAATACAATAAAAACCAGCAAAAAACAAAAACAAGTTATATCACATAAGAGTTTTTTCATTCACTAATAACTAATAAACTATTAAATAATGAATGAATAAGTAAATGAATATGTATACATAACTCTTAGAGAGCAGACTGGTTAATGTCCAGATTAATTGGCCACATTTTTAATTTGTTGCCCAGATTATTCTTCAGAAAACATGACCAGTCTTTGGCAACAGAAGCGCTGTTTTCTGCCATCCAAACGTGCTTGAAACACAGAAAGCATCTCAAACGGCCACAAAGTAATCCTTTCTGTGACCTATTTTGTGCATTTCCGACAACTTGAGCACTTTTGAGGATGGTTTGGAATCTGTGAACAATACGGTACTTGAAGCTACGCGGCGTGAATATATCAAGCAGATTACAATACTTTTTTGTATCTCTAGTGGCTGCCTTTATTTATATGGTTGCTGTATTTATTCACTTGGTGATCGAAGGAATTTCAATCAGTTATTTGCGATTTGGTGATTGAATGCTTTTTTTACATAGGCTTATTAAAGGGGGGGGTGAAATGCTCATTTTCACTCAATATCCTGTTAATCTTGAGTACCTATAGAGTAGTACTGCATCCTTCATAACTCCAAAAAGTATTTAGTTTTATTATATTCATAAGAGAAAGATAGTCTGTACCGATTTTTCCCGGAAAAACACGAGCGCCTGGAGGCGTGACGTGTGGGCGGAGCTAAAGAAACACGAGCGCCAGTAGGCTTTTGCGTTGAGAGCGTTTGGAAGCTGTGACAGCTGTGAAGGCTGAAACTGAACGAGAGCGGCAGCAGCAACGACTCGCTCCGAGCGGGGCTCGAACCCGGGTCTCCGATGGGAGGCGGACGCACTAACAAGGAGGCAGAGATATTTTAAGCAGTTTTACTCACCGCCTGCGGTTCCAACACACAATCGTGACCCTTTTTCGTTGGGATTGCATCATCCTTAAGAAATAAACGATACGCAAATCCGTCGTCAAACTGGGCTTTGTTTGTAAAACAAGCATCTTCGAAATGTAGGGAACAAACAAAAACACTTGCTCCGATCAAACTCCGTTGATGCTCTGTAAAAATAAACTCTGTCCACTGGTCCCTTAATGCTGTTTTTTCTTTGGTAATCTGTGCAGGGTTGTCTTGCCCTGGCAACCAAAAACACTCCTTTTGTTACATTTCGCGACGCTCTCGCTCTGATCAGTGATTGTCTGTGCACAGCCTCTCTCTGCTCTGCTATACGGGAGCGCGCGCTCTTCCGGCAAACGTGCCCTCAGGACCCATATAAGGAAATTCCGCTCCATCTAACATCACACAGAGCCATACTCGAAAAAAACTTTCCGAAACTTGTGACAAACCAGAAGGAGTATTTTTGGAACAGAAATACTCCTTCAAACCTACAACTTAATTTTTGAAACTTTGTCCATGTTTAGCATGGGAATCCAACTCTTTAACAGTGTAAAAAACTCAGTATGCATGAAATAGCATTTCACCCCCCCTTTAAGTCTTACGGTCACTGTAGTTTGTGTGTTAAACAAGGTCCATGCATGCATTCCTGTTTGTGTACAGTGCTGTACAGCTGTTGTTCAACTGCATTTGGTTAAAGGAGATCAAAGAATATTTACTCTGTAGTAACCATACTAAAACACGGCCATCTCCTCGCCAGGCCCCCCAGGCGTCTGCCTGTATTGCCTGTTAGATGGGCCAGCCATGACTGTGACATAGACTTTAAAAGACTTACTTGCGAGGCTCAACCAACTCTTCAGTGACATAGTTCAGGAAGTTCCATCCACTGTAGGCAAATGAGGCCTGCAGGAAGGCCAGAGCAATCTGCCCCACTGAAGGATCCTTTATGAATTCAAACGCTGCCTGGGGCTCCAATGCATCATAGTGTCCTAGAGAGAAAATACAGAAAATATGCTTATGACCTCAGGGTTGTACCTGTAGCATAAAATGCTGTATATTTCTGATGCTCTTGGGAATAATCTGTTCATATTCATCATTGATACTCAAGTGTCAACAATTTGATTTCATTATTCCACAAGATAGTCAAAGCCTCCAAAATGCCTTTCTGTCTCTCTTGTCACTCAAGTGTGAAACTGCACTGCTTAGCTCTCTCGTTTACTCAATTCTTTCTCTTGTCAGTTCAGGAAATGCCTCCAGACAAGTTCGCTGTATAAAATGGTAAAGTCTTCCCATAATGGGTCACAGCCATTACCTGCAACTCTAGACCCAGGACAGTACACAACAGAGCAAGACTAAGCACCACTGCTTTATTGTAACAGCCCTCAGTCATGCAAAGTTCACATCGTTAAAACTATTCTGCAAATTGTGGCTAAAATTGCCATTTTGCTAGTCTTAGCTTTGTTTGTGAACTTGCCTAAAGTAAATGAGTCAGCTTTATACTTTATTGCAACTCCTTAAAACACTATCAAAACATCTTAATAAGCTAACAGTTTCTGATTCAATTAACTAAAGTTCATTCCCACGATTACTGTAAGTTTGAACCAATTAGATTAAGGCAAAATAAAGGTTTTAAGAGTGAGGTTTCTAAAGGCTGGAATGCCATACACAACTTTTGCTGTGTTTGGAACGACTTGAAAGTCTGGTAGATGTGTAGTGCGTGGTGTCCAGTTTTTCTTTGTAGTAAGGTGACCAGACGTGCCACTTCCTGGGATCACGTCCTGCACAGGATTTCTAAACTGCCTAAAATAACCAGGTTTTGACTGTTTGCACTGCGTTGATTGATCATTGTATGACATCAAACCACAAGATCTAGATCTAGAGAGCAGATCAGACTGCTCCTTATGCTTTTGAATCACTCTCGCTTTACTTTGATCTCATACAACAATCAATTGGAACAGCGAAAACAACCAACACCTGGTTATTTTAGGCAATTTTAGAAATCCTGTGCAGAGCATGTCCCAGGGAAGTGGCACGTCTGGTTACCTTACTCAGTAGACATTTCCAAAGTTGGCACATGCATGATGTCTGATCTGTCTAGATTTTAAAAGTTGTGTAGTGCAGCCCAGCACTACAAGGTCCACTGGTTCAAGTTTTAGAAGAGGTGATTTATGAACCTAGGGGTGATTTTATTGTGCCCTTAAGCAAAGTACTTAACTGCAGGGTGTAAATCACTTGAAGTAAGTATCAAGGGTGGGTTTCCCTGAAAGCAACTGTGGTCACAAGTTTCATCTTCACCAATAGAGTTCATTGGAATAAACGACCAGAGTTAGCTAAAGATTAGCTTTTGAGCAATGCACCCCTGCTTCAAAACACATAATACAAGATCTACCACTAGATGTCACTATTGAAAAAAATAGAGTTAAAGGAATGTTTTCCCCAGAACCTGCAGAAGAACAAATGATATCACTGAGAGTAAATAATGACAGAATTCTTATTTATTCATGAGATGTTAGCATATTCCAAGAGGATTTCATCTTAAAAAGAGATGGGTTTAGATGGGTTTCTCTCTTTTTCAAAATAGCCTTTTATTTGTTTGTTTACTGGATTATTTCAGTGGTCTGTGAATCAAGGTGAATCTTTTGCTTTTTATTCATTAGACAATAGGCAACTGGTCTGTTTCGGCAAAGAGTATAGAAGTAACAAGAGGTGAAACTCAATAGAACGTTCCATAGCAACAAACGCACCCATGCGCAGAGCTGCAGCTCCGCCATCTTGGACTGAACGCAACACAGCTGTCATAGAATTGAATGATACCGGTCCCATTTCAAAAGCGGTTGAGGGAATTAAATAGTAGTTTATTGTTTTTAATATCTCTATAGCAGACATCCCATGTCTCTAAAATGTGAAACACAACTTGTTCAGATTTTTTGCTTTCATTTTCTTGCAGTTATAGAGTAAAATATATTTTGTAATATATATATATAGAATATAAATAATTATATTTTTTAATTTGTACATTTTAATAAACTCAAACTTATATAACTTCTTTTCTGTTTCACTTTCATAATTTATTTCACTTCAACAATAACCTAGCAAATGTCTTCTTTAAAACAAGACCAACCATACAGTAAGTCTATATTCCAAAGCATTCTTGAATTACAACCATTTAAATCGCATATTTTCAGAGATATATGAACACCTGACCTGGCAAATGACCGCTTTATTAATTCATTGTTATCACTAAATTAACCCTTTAACTGTCACCCTTTTTTTCGCATAAACATGAAAATCACTATCCAAACTTAGAGACCATTTCGAGTCTAGACCCAATTTTGACCAAATACATAACGTTAGCAAACTGTAACTGCGGTCATGGGATAGCTTACATTAACGTTACAGCACCTGTACTATGCTGCCCGCAGTTGCAATCAGCTTCCAGAAGAGATCAGATGTGTTATAACACTATAGTCACATTTAAATCTAGACTCAAAACTCATCTGTTTAGCGGTGCATTTATTGAATGAGCACTGTGCAATGTCCGAATTGATTGCACTATATTTTCACTGTTTATTTTATTTTATTTTTTTATGTAAAATCATTTTCTAACTGTTTTTAAATGTTTTAATCATTTTAAAAGTTTTAAAATTGCTTGTTTTATTTTTGTTATTATTTTTCTTTATGGTTATTTTACTTTCTTTTATGTAAAGCACTTTGAATTACCATTGTGTACGAAATGTGCTATATAAATAAACTTGACTTGCCTTGCCTTACAGACATAATTGTTAATGCTGCAGTGTATACGGTAGTTCTGCCAACAGTAAAGCCGTTGGTTCAGTCCAAAATGGCGGCAGCGCGATAGCAGCGCCATCTAGCGATTGTTGTCAAAACTGCAATGAAGTTTCGCCTCTTGTTACTTCTATACTCTTTGGTTTCGGCTGACAGCAGCTGGCTTTAATGTTGGGAGTGTTTGATGATTCATGGCATTCGACTGTGGGAATTATTCCCAGATGTGAGTTTATCAAACTCTTCTCCTTTCTATACTTTGCCTATTGCTTATTTTTCTGCTGTCTGCTTCTGTGGGTTACAAACTTAGCAATATCATTGGGAATATATAAGTTTTTTTCATCATATTTTGGACTGAATGTATCCGTACATAGGCACACTTTGTTCAGGAAATGCTTTACATTGCTTTTCTGTGCTGCTGGCCAGTCAACTGAAAGTGAAGGGAAAATCAATGCAGTATAGAATTGTGATACCCTTCATTTTTAATAATTAATGTCACTGCACATTTACATAATCTGCATCATTTTTTCCAGATAGAGTAGCATGTTTCGTTTAAGACAAATGCTGGCAAGAATGTAAGTGTAAAGTGTAATTGACACACCTTTGGCAATCTGGATCATTCCCACTACAATGATGAGGACAAGGGCTAGCAGTTTCCCCACAGTGAAAATATCCTGGATCCGTGTGCCCCAGCGCACACTGGAGCAGTTCACCCAAGTCAGGAACACTGTAAACACACACAGTGAACACACTTATTCATTCACATATTCCAAACTCACATTTTTTCAGATTTTTTAACAAAGAGCTTCTTCCAAAAAAAACTCTTAAGTGTCATGGCGACAAATCAGGTTGTGAAAGCAATGGAAGATTTTGTTGGCAGAGCAGCACTAACTGGTCACATGGTGTATTTTTATTAGTTTAAAGAGGGCAAATAAAGATCAGATGTAACTTATTTTACTGCTGCAGGCAAAACACTAACCCATTCATGGCTAAGTGGTTCTCGACTAAAGGCCGGGGCCCACTCAGCAAATTTCCAAGCAGAGGAGGAAAGTAACAAATGACATTTACTTGCATTAGTGTAATTGAGCAGCTTTTTTAAAATCTGTAATTTTACTTTTACTTTAGTATATTTAGTTTGAAGTATTGTACTTCGCTACATTTTAAAACACATTATTTACTGAGTAAAAAAAAAACCCTCCCTGGAAACTACTACAGTAAATAATGGGCAGAAGGGCAAACTGGCACTAAAATCACAAGAAAGATGCAGACGGACAAAACAGGCGTTAGTGGTGCAGACACCACTGAAAACAAAACCCCGTCATATTCTGAAGTTGAAATGAAGTGAACCCCTGGCCATCGTTGCATGGGTGGTTAAAATGAAGCTTTGACATTTTGTGCACATGCATTTAGAGTGTGTTCTCTCACTGTGTGATTCAGTCTGCTAAAATGTTTCTGCTCTATTTCTACAGCAAAAAATAACTCCAAACACAGCCAACAAAGCAAAGTTTTGTGTCTCTGAGCAACATGACAGTGTTTAGTTCCAGAATGAATCAACTGTTTAAATGACTGGTTCAATCGGAATGATTCATTTATTAACAGTGACTTGCTGACACCTGCCATTTTAATTTCACATTTAAAGTATACTTTTTTCTTAATAATTAATTTCTTATAATTTCAAATGAGTATTCAACATTTTATATCTTGTATATCAAAACATTATTCATGCATTTGTAATTGCAGGTTAAATGCATTCATGTCCTACATTAAACAGTCTGTAAATGTACGTCTAAATGCCACTTTTGATGAAGCTTCTGCGTTTCCTCTGCATTGAAAAGATGAATTTTGTTGATACTGATTTGCCTGGTAACAGCCCAAATGTCTTATTATTCAAAATAACTGATTCCTTTAATTAAAAACAACTAGTTTGAGATTAACAGGCCTATCCCAGGGGTGTCGCACTCAGGTCCTGAAGGGCCGTAGCCTGCAGAGTTTAGTTTCTAACCCTGCCCCAGCACACATAAATAAGTCTAAATGATTAGATTAGCTGGATCAGGTGTGTTTAATTAGGATTATATCTAAACTGTGCAGGACTGTGAGTTTGACACTGTTAAGTAATTTTTACTCCGAGTACATTTTAAATGAGCTACTTTTTACTTTTACTTGAGTAGATTTTTAGACTGGTGCTTGTACTTAAGTAAAATTTCAAATTTAATGTAATGGTACTTTTACTTGAGTAGAATATTTTTGTAATCTTTCCACCTCTGCTTCCAATGGAACCTCAAGATAATTGAATAATTTAAGATAAAGTACACATTAAAATCAGCTAAAACAAAAATCTTTGTTTTAAAAATAAAAATCGTATTTTAATTGAACTTCTCTGCAACTTTATTTTTGTCTTGGAATATCTTCTAGTGGGATGTCAACCTTTACTCGTTAATCCATTTCTGTTTATCAAATGCTTGTGAGACTTTAATTGAGTTTACATATCAGTTGTTGAACTCTTTGTTATTTTCCACACGTTAAGAAATTAGCAGGAAATAAAAGCAGTTGAATGTGGGAGGACGTTTATAGTTATGCTTGTCAAGCTCTAAAATATTTCATCAGGTAAAAATTGTAAATCACGAATGACTTAAAAAACAATAATGCAAATTCATTGGTTAAAAATATTGGGAGCCTTGAAAGACATGCAACTTTTAAAACTTTAGGAATCCTGAAATGCAATTTACAGCAACTACAGGTTTTCATATATTGTGGTAAACAAAAACAATGGCCATGGAATCAAAAGGCTGACAGCTACTTCTCTAACTAAAGTCAATTTCATTGCAGAGGTATAGTTGCCTCATAATATCAATCTACTTGGATACTTGTTAGCTAACCATTGACTGACAAGATTACCAGATTTATTTTATATCTTTATGCATTACAGTTGGGACTTCTTTGGAATAAAAAAAAAAAAGAGTACTTAATCAATGGGCATCAATACAAAGCAGACTAAAGCTGACAGATTAAAAAAGTAAAACTACACTATACATTCAAGGACGGAAATACAGGCGTTAGAGGCTATTGCTTGTCTGTACATCTGTGTTTGAGGTTAGAGGCTTCTGTGTTGAGCCACATTGTGTAACAGCTCCGGTGTAGATCCGGTACATAGAGGTCCGTCTCCAGGGCTTGATGGCACGGTGTACACAGGCATGCCGAGGGAGACACTTGGCAAAGGGGAGACGGGTTACCCCCACTCATCCATCAATGGCCGGAATTACCCGCCCACACACGCAAACACATGCGGGGCAACTGTCAGACCCCCTAGACAAACAGCTTCCGATGCCCCACAACAAAACGGCCCAGACGCCAGCTGAATTTTTGGCTAGAGTATTCAGTCCGAAAGAGTGTATCACGGCCTGCAAACTAACAGCTAACCTGCACAGCTTCATCAGCTCGTGTGATCCTGAGCTCAGTACACACCACCTGTCAACCTTCATGCCCAGACGGCATTCAGTGAATCTTTCTTCCCGCAGTCCTTAACTAAGATATAAGTACATCTCAGGTAAGAGCAAACAATAATCCTATACTAGAGTGCATCCAAAAAATTAGAGTGCAAAAAAATTATTCATACGATGATTGTACAACAATGGTTCTTCCTTGGTTCAATGTGATTATGCCTCAAGAGTCACTGTAATTTTTTCCACAGGTTTAGGTGTGCTTAGGTATCTTAAAATGACAGAAATAGCAGTATGATCGAAGCCACAATGTTCAAATCACAGTTACATTTATTAGTAATAATAATCGGAATTGCCAATTTTGCCAGTTTACAGTATACTGTAGAAGGGCAACATAGCATAATATAGTTTATATAGAGATAGTTCACTTGAGAATATTGTTCTCATGTTGTTCTAAACTGGTCTGAATTTTTGTAAGACCCTGTACAATAATGTTCATATAATTAATAATAATAATAATGTGGTGACAGGTGTTGTCCATTTTAAACGCACTACAGTGTTTGCCATGAGTTTTGTTTCCTCTTGTTTGGCTTTAACGGATCTGACTCCAGCTCCTTCTTGTTTTGTATCACAGTGCAAAAGTGACTAAGGTTGGCCAAATTAAGTTAAATGAACACAAAGCTAATGAGAGGAGAATTCTAATGAAGTACTAACAGCCTTTAAAACTGCCAAAATACAACCACTCACTTCAAACCCCCGAGAGGGGCATCCCTCTGCAGCTAATTGACCGATAAAGCCAACAAAAGATGCACAAAAAAAACACTATAGCCCTCAGTGGCCAAGCTTAGTTTACTCAAGTGTTGAAAATTGCAGGTTTTTAAACAGTTTTATTTTAAAAAATACTGTATATAAATAAATACATTAATAAAATAAAAAATAAATAAAAAAGCATTGAAAAAGTATTTCCTTATTTCATCATCTTTTGGATGGTATTTTGCTTCTCTATTGTCCATTCACTTTCTTTGGCGGGATTTATGTATTTCTAAATGTTTTTAAATAATATTGCATACATGAGCAACAAGAGCTGATTCACATGAACAGATCTTTCAATCCCTGGAGTGTGTGGCCTTTTAAGGAGAAGCTTTCCACAAACTCATAAACCAGTTAAAAGCTTTAAAGCATTAGAACAGTAAACTCCCTGTTTTTAAAGATACAGTTTTAAAATCGTATTGTGGCACACATCTTTTTTCCAAGTCAAATGAGAGATTAAGTTGAGGTGAATTATGCAGGTTAATGCAGGTTAGAGGCTAAGCAAAGGTCTCTGTGTTTGTTTGTGTGTCCAGACCAGCACAAGGTGTGCGTGTGTTTGTGTCTCTGTGTGTAATCTGACTGCAGCAGACAGAGCTTGTGACATTCATTCAGAACATTCAAAAGGGGAGGGCAAATTTAACACATGCTGCAATACAGACAAATTGTCACACAGTGCACCTAAGAACACTCACTTGCACATAACTATGGGTTCATGCAAGGGTTTCCAAATGCATCAGTTTACCATTAAAAATATCCACTGCTGCATCAACACAGACAGCTAAAAAAAAAGCTAGGGTTGTGTATTTACAAAGCATGTTCCTGAATTTCAGTAATCAATTGTTGTATTTTCCATTGCATTTGATATACAGTATACTTAATTAAATATCTTTCATTTTTAGAGAACGGTGAAAGAACACTTAATTTCCCACCAATTCACAAATATTGCGGTCAATATTTATTTTAGATTTTTTTTTTTTTTATTAATGTAGTTATTTTTGTGTAGTTATAACAACAAAAAAAAACGTATTGAATGTCTCATCTTATTTCAGGGCATTTACTTGGTCTACAGGTTAATGGCAGACAGTGGGAGGGTGCGTGTTAGAACTGTGCCCTTTCTAAGCATGACTCGCACACTCCTAGTGGCTTATCAAAAGATCATAATTCGTTCCTAATTTGTCAGGTTTAATGGTATTTTAGCGGCATTCACAAAGTCCCGCCTCTATGCTCTTGTCCATCAAAGAGCATTGGGGTAACTAGGGCAACCGCAAGGTCCCCAAACAATACACAATACAGAGGAGACGCCCACATGTTCCGCCGGCTCAAAGCCTGGCACCATTATGGAGTCTGATGCCACACAGCCTGAGGGTCAGGTGCCCTAATACCACGACATCGATACCAACCCCACCCATCTAACCAGACCCAAACAAATGCATTCTCGGAATAATTGGCTAATCGGAAGAGGGGGCGCAGTGATTTGGGATGCAGGTCTAGCATCCTTTGATAGGGCACATACATGAGGTGTATTCCTTAAATAGAGCCACTGGCCCTTGTCACTGTGCTCTTTGGAGTATGTCTGACTCAAAGCTTTCGTTGGCTGATCTTAAGGACAAATTCTGGATTCTGCTGCCAAAACTCAACTCAGCCAGCACTGTGAGTAGAACCACTGCCCTCACTCTGACACACCCCCAGTACTCCTTCCTGGGAGACCCTGTCCAGATCTGACAGGTCCAAACCAGCTGAGTCACGGGGCTCTTCTGAAACAAATACACATACACACACGCATAGACATACATTTGACTGGTTTATCTCCACCAGCTCCAAAAATATCCTGCCACGTGCCCACCAGGGTTAAGTTCTAGGATCAAGATTGAAGTGGTATGCACACAAGGGAGTGATTGAGAAAGAGAGAAAGACCGAATGAAGGACAAAGTAGACTCATCGTGACAATGTCTAATACTCAGAATTCAATTCTGAATGGACTAGGGGTGCACTACTCAGTATGTCAACACCATGTTAAAGGTATTTTAATGTAACAGCATTGATGGATATTGGATATATAATTGTTAATGTTCATTACCTCTATTTTTACATTAAGACTACCTTTGCTGTTAACAAATACTTACTAAAGATTATTTTAAAAAATAAATAAAAAATAAAATTATTAGTTTACAAACTTTTTATTTTTTATTATTTTTTAATTCGGCTATCAACTATAACATTAAAATAATAATTGTCCAAAATGTTAATTATCAGACAACATTTTTATAATGGTGCATGCCTAGTATTCTCTGCATTTCTATAAAGTGATTTGCTATATTTAGAAAATTAAGTGGTCATCATAAGACAGTAGCGGACCTGCTAAAGCAGAAGACTGCATTATTACTAATGGTGTGTGCTTAACTCACAGACACAGGTGGATGCGAGGAGCCGGGTGGCGATGTATGGAGGCAGACAGTTAGGGAAGGCAGGCTGCAGCACATAGTTGGAGAAGGTGAGAGCAATCACAGCCAAAGTTGTTGGGTACATGATCAACACAGCGCTCCACAGCAACAAGAACCTGTGAAAGCATAAACAAATGGCCATCTTTATCATCACAAATACAAAACAGTAAGTGTTGCATCTGAGCGAGCAAGTAAACACATGTGAATCTCCCCAAGGAGAAGTTCCCCTGTGTGTTTCTCACACAAACTGAGACACCCACATTGATATTTAGGTATTTGACACTTTCTTCCAAAACAGTATTGCATCTGTTCATGCATTCCCTGGGAATCGAACCAATGACCTTGGCATTGTTAGTGCCATGCTCTACTGTCTGAGGCAGGCTGAATCTTTTAGTGTTTTCAAATCTGCTCTTAAAACCTAGTTTTTCAGAATAGCTTTTAAGTGATTTCTTTGTCATGTTTATGTTTTTTTTTCTTATAATATTCTTCTTATTATTTCCATTATTTTTATTGTACCTCTTTTTATTCTGTGTGAAGCACTAGACCTACCCCACCAGTCCCCCGAAGATCTCAGTGACGTATGAGTAGTCTCCACCTGATTTGGGGATGGTGACACCCAACTCGGCATAGCAAAGAGATCCCAAGGCACAGATCCCTCCTCCTAGAACCCACACGATGAGTGAGAACCCCACACTGCCTGCATGATCTAGAACCCCCTTTGGAGAGATGAAGATCCCTGAGCCAATGATGTTGCCTGAAAAAATAAATAAATAAGGATGAGAAATAGGTTGTTTAGTCTTCATATATTGTTCAGTCTAAAATAAACGACATTACTGGACTGAATTTTGAGCCTTTCACCTCAGGACAGGAGCGTTTTAAAGAGTTTATTTGTACAAAGTGCATGGGAATATTTATGTGAGATTTCAATTGTGCTGTCTATCTCTTCAATACGTGAAATATATTTTATTTTTTATCTGCAATCTTGTTTTCTCAGTTCAAGACTATGTGTTCTAAAAGATCTGTTCTCGCAGCTGTCAAAACGCTGCTGCACATTCCAGGCAAACAGACACGAAAAATAAGATCAACAACGTTAGAGTCAACATCAGTTGCGAAATCTGAGATGAGAGTCCAGTATTCAGTAAAAGGTAAATGTTCTGCATCAGTGCATATTCATCATAGTCACAACACCCAGAGCATATGCAGTGCCTGAATGATTATGCCTCAGGCAGCTTAAACAAAAGCGTTTCAATTATATGAAGCTCAGCTACAGCTATGTAATGCTTTTGGGTTCTCTCTTTGTCTGCGGGTGTTCACATGAAATAGAATTTGGTAGTATTGTGAGTGGATGTGAACGTTTGCTTCCTGCATAGAGGATAAGGCAATGAAGTTGATGAGACAGAGCCCAGCGCATCTCAAAAACACTCAAAGCTCCTGAATAAAGTCCGTGTGGTCACACTACACCACACTTGACTCTGACTGGTCACGCAACTCATAACAAAACAATGTCCACTTGGCTGATTTACAGAAGCAGTGCAGTGCATTTACCTGTGCAGTGGTGTAAAGAATACAAAAAACTTTAATTTACTTAAGTGAAAATATTGCTACTTAAGGAAACATTTAAGTTGAGAACAAGTAAAAGTACAATTTTCACCCAAAATGAGGCAATCTGAGCATTATGAACCAATGCATTAGATATTTTCATGCAATGTCTGTTTTACAAGATTGATTGGGATTCTACTTGTGTTCTGTCAGGTCAGAGAGTGAAAACGCAAATGGTAAAGCAAGAATTGCATGTGGATTATGCCACTATTTATACGTCCACATTTGAAAATAGAATTTGCAGTTCCTTTTGAAAATAGTCCCGAATATCTTTCCATATGATACGAGTCAGACCTGTCGGTTTCTGCCTGAAGCTCAGGGCTACACCCCAGTAGTTTGAAAAATGCACATCAAAAGCTTTTTTTTGTACTTTCTGCCTTGGTGAAAAAAAAAAATAGTGAATTTGAATATTTTACCTTTTTATTTAACTCAAGTAAAAGTACAATTCAAGAATTACTCAAGAAAGCAGAATTTTATTTTGAAAAATTTACAAAAGTGTTTATGAGTAGTTACTTTCCATCTCTTGCCTTGTGTCAGTACCAAAAATTACAGGCAGTGTTGTCACTGGATATTTAATCCTTTTTTGCTATCTTATAACTTTGTTAACTTTAAGTAAATACTGTCTAAATAAAGTGTCCATGTCATTTGCTATCATTAAATTGCGGTGTACATCATCGTGGTTCCAGGCCATCATGGTTGTTTGTTACTCTGCTCTCTAGATATGGGTATTGGCATTGGCTATTGACAAACTAATTTCTGTCAGCAACTAATTTAATTAAAATTTAACACTAAAGAATTGATAAGCAAGGGTCAATGAGGTTTTACTGTGTCCACATTACTTGAAGAATAAAAATAATCTGCACTGGCAAAGAAATGTGTTAAGTAACAGATCAAATTTGTCATTGACCTTGAGTAATATCAGGAGGACATTCTAGAGCAGCGAAGCTTTCCCTTAGGAGGTAAATAAGTCACCAGTTAAATTTTAGCAGTTATTTTGCCTCTAGAAAATCCATTAAAAGATGAATCTGCAGTAATCTGCAATTTTATACGTTACTCTATACTTAGGTCCTTGTCAGATTAATGTCAAACTTGTTGTTTGATGCGCACCAGGATTTGGATGACAGTGTTCACACTTACTCAAACGAACCGAACTAACAGAGCAATCCCACCAGAGTTTGTTTTAATCAAACCAAACAAGACATTTGTGAACAACCCTAAAGTAGTTAAGGGCTGTGAACAAAACTGTGTCGGCTTTACCCGTAAAAGCCACTAAACCATAAAAATAACTGAAATCTACAGCTGCATCTGTATGTTGATGCTCCACAGGAAAACCAACCTCAAAAAAGGAACCACTTTCAATTGATCCTACTACAGTAAGGTCAAGGCCATAATCAAACAGTTAACATTATATCTTAACCTTTATCACCTTAATCTTGTTTATTTATCTCTATAAAAACCTTGCGTGAACTGACTTTAAAAAATAAAAGTACGCCAAGAAATATTCACTGGAGTAAAAAGTGTGACTACTAATCTCCTTGATACTATAGGGCTAAGAAGGAAGAACAGCCAAATATCACTGTTATGAGAGACACAACACATCACAAATTAAATTAACAAAATACAAAGGCATAGTGTCAATCTTTTAAAAGCTTCCATTAGATGGCCTTCATCTGAACAACAAAATATCTTGTGCTGTTTTGTTGAAGATCATCAGCTCACATTCCAATGAACAGTTTACATTAAAACACTGTAAAATGTATTGTATACAGTGAATATAAATACTGTACACACTGAGGATTATTCACTGGTTGGATGTGGCTAGCACACTAATATAAGGTTATAAGGTATTTATAAATATATATTTAAAAAAATATATATATATTTTTTTTTTTACTTGTGTTCAATTTTGAGGATGCTATATGGTAGGCTGGCTACCTACTGAATTGTGATGTAGGCTATTTTCCTGTCCAAAACTAATTTAATCCTTTACCATGATTTACTGACTACAGTGAACATTCACATCTTGCAGTGTGTGTGACCCTACAGATACAGTAGATGACATCTATAACACGAGACATCTGTGTTTGCTTCGATTTTGCTTAGTCTGCACGAAAGTCTACACTTCCGCCTACTTTAATTCTATGTTTCCACCGCAGTGTATAAAGCAGTCGCGTCTTATATGGTGGGTTTGTTCAGGGCACGTGAAGGACACAGTGTAGTGGGTTGTAGCCACGTAAGCGCGGAGTTGAGTTTCAGCCTCATTCTCTTCCTCAATGATGCAATCCGCTCTCGGATGAACAGAGTCTGATGGAGACTGCTGGAAGTACGTTATAGCGGCATGGCACGAGACGCTCGATCTTCTCTACGCAAACCAAGCAATGCTTGGACTGTTGTCTTAACTAAGTAAAACAGCTCTGAAGCGTGACGATATAAGTTTAGAGACCTAGTTTTTAATACTTAACTAAACGCTTGACGTTTAGAGCAAAGCGCATTTGTGATAGCAGATGTGGACTGATGTCATTAAAGATAAAGGATATGAAAGAGGGAGGGCTGAAGATATATAGCGGAAAGAGAAATAGAGAGTGCTAAAATGACAGACACGCGAACATGCCGAGAGAAAGTTGAAGCTGGTTAGAGCGCACGCGGTGGTATATTAAATATAAGGAAACAATCTCACCTATAATTATGGCGCACGCGCTCAAGAGTCCAATTTCTTTTTTGAGAGTCACTCTGTCCTTAGATCCACTTTGGTTTCCTCCGGAGTCTAACATCTTCTGTTGCTCCGTTTTCGCGCAGTTTCTCCGGTTCGTTTCGGTTCCATCCATTTGTGCGGCTGTTCAAGAAATCTGCATCTGTATCCGCGCCCGGGCTCATATAGCGAGGTGATGCAGGACGCAAGCCGCTCGCGCATGCGCAGAACTCCTGCTGCCTGCCTCCACACAGATCAACAGGTTGTGCGGAGCGCTGGCACGTGCTTACCTGCACCACATGCGAACAAAGAGCTAGACACCTGTGTGGCATTGCGTCACCTCGATTTCACGGCATTCACTGTCCTGTGTATTAGGGTTGAGTGTAAGGTTAGGTTTTCAGGAACGGTTAGAAAGACAGTAGTATTGTACACTTAGAGCTTACTGTATGTATAGCCTACTTTTACTTTAATGTGTGACTGCCTGAATGTGGGTCAGTAACAGAGTGCGTCTCTAAATGGTTAGTTCGCATAACATTATATTTCAGCATTTCGTTTTCAATTATGCAGTTTAACAAATATACAAGTAAGCCTACAAAAATTTGATTTATTTCCAGTATTAATAATAACTAACTAACTACATGTCAAATATATACAAAAAATATAAAACCAAAACTTATATTTTACTTTAATTGGAGCCATTCCCACCACAACCCACTGCTTAAACCTTTGTCATGCTTTACTTTGACTTCAGTACAGGTATTACACATTGTGTTAGACCTAGAGTTGACAGTGCCACCCACTCTTTCCGCTCTGTGGGGATTTGGTGTGGTTTTATGGGTGTTAACTAGAAGTGATCTCAGGTACCTTTACATTGTTAGGTACTCATGTGTGTTCATAGATTAATGTTGAAGTGCTGTGATATGACATTATGGACTTATACTCTGACTCTGTTTTCCATTGTTGTATGGAATTTAAATTATTTTTTTTTAATTGCATAAACATCATTGTGAACAGTCTTGAGACAGCTGAGAGCATGAAATCAATGTGTTCAAACAGATCAAGCATTGGTTTAATTGGTTTGGAATAAGATATGTTTAACTTCAATGGTTGCATTCTACATTCTAAAAAATATAAACGGTTGGGTTACTGCAGAAGTTTGGGTTAAATATTTAACCCAGTTGTTGGTTGAAAACAACCCAAATATCTGGGTTTTTCCATTTTTAACCCAGCATTTTTTAGAGTGTAGTTACATTGGGTCAATATATTATGAAAGCTTGGTTACCTTTAATTATATTTAGAGATTTGGACACACTAACCAGAACATATGTTTTTTTTATGATATTAAAAAAACTTTTTATAAAGGTTTAAATGTTTTAAATGATTCTGTATGGATTTGATATAAATGGGTAGCCTACTATTAAGAGACATACACATATAGGTTTATCAAAAAAAATTGACAGTGTATATACATCATATTTTTGCTCAGCCATTGATTTTAATGACTAGGCCCGCATGGAAACTTATTTGTGGTTAAAATTTTAGCAAAATATTTTATTATGAAGAAATTTCTTAAACCGAGATGAAAATATTTTAAAATGAGCCAAAAAATTTATTTGCATACACAATGTGTGTAGAACAGTGAATTTCTGTGTAAAAAACATTCTTTGCACTCATATTCTGTGTGTGGGCCTTTTAATGACTCACTACATCTCCCCCTCTCATTCTCTTTACTGAACGTATGTGATCTCTCTAGAGCAGGAAGTCTAAATTCATTTTCAAAAAAAAAAAATGAAGAGGAGGAAGACATATTATTCATCATGAAACAAACTCGCTTCACTTCTCTAGACATGATTTGATACAATCATGCCTTTTTCTTTCTTCTTTTGTGAGTGAGTGGAAAACAAAAGAAATCCCATTAGATCCTGTTCATTGTGGATGTGGCCCTCTTGTGACTGAGTGTGTGTAAGGTGATACTGACTGTTACGGGGTACAATGACACCTGAAAAACAAAATGTTCTCTTCAGACCGATCTGCTTGTACACGTTTTTGTAAAATAAATGTCCTAATGATATCTTATTAATTAGTAATTTCTTATACAAATAGTATCAAAATGTCATTATTTCAGCCCTCTGATTAAATCAGTTAGATTGATTAAATAAAAATGAAAATACGTGTAAAATATGAAGAGTAAAATTAATTACTCAACAATTATTCTTTTATAAAATTTTGATAATGACAGAAACAAGAAAATTATGCTGAGAACTCACTGTTACTCAAATGATAATGTACAGTACATACTGTGCTGCTTGTTCACTGAACTGAATTTAGTTAGCAAATTATGTGAGCTGTTAACTTTGGATATTCCACAAAATTAGTAAAAAAAAAAAAAAAAAAAAAAAAAAAAAAAAAAAAAGGAAATTAAGAGGGTTTCAAGGTCCTTGAAGCAAACCAATGCAAGGTGAACATGAGGAAAAAAGAAAACACAGGACACAGTGTGCGTGATGGAGAGGAGTAGTCAGGCTATAAACAAACATATCAGCATTTGAAGACACTCTCGTTCTGAATCACCAACTCATGAGAGTCTGTGAGGACAGAAGCTCCACCCCATTCTGAAATATACAGTGGGCTTTTCTCTCTCCTTCAGGTTTAATTAAACCTATAGAGCTTATAGTAATTCAAATATTTTACAATAATTAAATACAATAAAAAAAACATATTACTTCATATACATTTGAAAAACTCTATAGCAGAGGATCACCAGTAGAGCAACCATCTGGACATACAGAGTGGAAACCTTTATTCTACCGTCATGGAAAAATTTATCAGACGTCTAAACTGAATAGCTCTATCTCCAGATATGTTTCACGATTTGAGCTAATTGATGGGGGGGGAAACAGAATGCCTTTTTCCCTCTTGGATTTTCCATCCTCTTGCCAGTTTTAAGTGAATATACAGGGGCTGTTTAATGGTTGAGACACTTCCTGAACTCTAATAGTCTTGACTGAAAGTACAGAATGCATCTGTGCTTGGGAGACTGGTGGACCCAACAAGTCTGTCATCAATCACTTTGTCTAATGTTCAATGTAGCTGGTGTGGTCTTTCACACACAAACACTCTCACCAATACATGCTCACTTCCACACACACGGACACATTAATTAGACAATCACAACTCTCTATGCCAACCCCCTTCATCCCCCATTCTCTCTCTCTCTCTCTCTCTCACACACACACACACACACACACAATTTAGTTTTCTTAACAGACCAAATAGGAATCCTTTAAATTTTACTCAGATCACTTCACTGCCTCGAACGGTCTGCCATCATGGATCACAAAACATAATTTGTCCAGTGAGCAACAAAAGTTCTCGGGGTGAGGTCTATTGCTGCATAGCAACTAAACTCTGCAGCAGCCATGAGCGCTTCTCTGTTTCCACTGGTCTGAGGTCAGCTTAACATGACATTTCTCACTCTCGGTCCATTCAGAGCAGGAAAAGCACTGCCTCACACTCAGCTTTGTGCCTAACCGAATAGAGGAGAGAAATGAGCGGAAACCTGTTGTTGTAAAAGTCATTCAGGCTCAGAGGAGGAACTCTTCTCTCTAAAAGTAGTTCGGCCTCCTTTACAATAAGTTGACAGATAGTCACTCTCACTCACAAACACTTTCTGACTGATTATTTTTGGGTAAAAATGGTCATATATGCTAATGCTTTGTATTAACATGGGATGACTTTTTCATGCACATGAACTTTTAAGTATTTTTTTTATTTATTCTACTAGGGAGGCATACCTGATTAATGTTATTTTAATGGGAAATGTTCATTTGAATTCTTGAGTGCTGATTCGTGATTGTTCTGTGCACTTTTAGCTCCACCTAGTGGTGTATTTTATTAGAATGGAAAGAACTGCATGTCTGACTGTCAGCAGGCCTGGAGCTGGACTTAGTGGAATGTTCCATGGGATACACACACACACACAAAGTCACATACACAGTCTAAAGTAACAAAAAACTTTGTCCGGGCTGACCAGTGCCAGCAGCCATGTAATATATCTCAGAGTGGAGAATGTAGGCCTGTGAAGATCATGGTAAAGTTGTGATAACTAAGGCCATTTCAGTCATTAACCAGTCATGGCTATCCCATTTATCACTCTTTTGATTACCCATAGCGAGTTTACTGTAAGAAAAATATGAACAACAACATTTCAAATGAAGCTGCAGAATCTAGTAGCTTATGTTTCTTCAGTGCTTTATTAAGCATTCTTTTATTCATTTGTATTGCTTTATGGTTATATAAAATGCACACACCAAAGTGTGTTGACAGGAAGTGTATTTTATTGATGTGGTTACCTGAGCAGCACAGCACTCTGTAAAGGAAACCTGAGCTCTGTAATGAAATAGTTTTTTCAGGGCATACCAACATATCGAAATGGGCAAAATTGTTTGTCAGTACGTTTAATCAAAACAATGGCATTATAAATTGTTAAGCTCATATATAGCATTTTTCCTGTGTTGAAAATACAGTATTTTGGTGGCTGCATTGGTTTAAGAGTGTGGGGCGGTTAAGTGTTTTCTTCTTGTAAGATGTGATGGTCTCGGTGGTTTAGGTGGAGGCTGCCAGCTCATTCCACCAGAGAGAAACAGAGAGGGTAAAGGTTCTGGAGAGTATATAGCTGCACAATCATAGGATAGATAACAGAAAAGAAATGTAATCAAAAAGAGTATTATGCAAAGTATTATGGGAAAAAATTAATGTTGTGTTGAATTCATTCTTCACAGGAACAGTGACCAAAAAAAAAAAAAAAACACATTTGCTTTCTCCTTCCTTACAACCCTCCGTCTAGCTTGTACTAATCTGAACAATGCCTGAAACTTTGTATTACGGCCTGTGTTTATTTGACTCTTTATCATAAATTACTTGCTGTATTTCTTAATTGTAAGTCGCTTTGGATAAAATATTCTGCTAAATGAATAAATGTAAATGCAATACATCCATGCAATTGCTTTTCATTGTGGAATCATGGAAACCATGCCACAGTTAAAATAAATGATGTCATTACTTATCTATATATCTATGACTTACTTAGGCTTTATCTTGTATACACTTTTGTCATGTATTCTGCTAAGATACATTGGAATTCAGTGCTGTGCACTTGCAACTTTAACTTAAGCATGACAACATTAATAATGATTAATAATCAGTAATAATTAATAATTTGATATCTTCCATTGTCCTCATTTGTAAGTCGCTTTGGATAAATGTAAATGTAAATGTAATAAAGCCCAGGGACATTTGGTGCATAGAAAAGCACATGCAAAGAGGCCATAGACATCTTGTATAAAATCTTATACAATCTTTATTTACAATTCAAAGATTAAATAAAAGTGAATTTCATTTTCTCTACATTTTTGCAAGCATTCAAGAGATGTATGACCTCTTGAACTTTTTGTATGACCTTTTTGTACTAACTCTCAACCATTTTTATAAGCAATGCCTAAATTATTTTGTTTAGTTTGTAGTTTCTGACATTATTTTTGTAGAAGCCCTGTGGTGTGAAACTATTCCATAAATCTGCTTCCGGTGGCAGGTGGTATAATTTAGGCCTAACGTGAACAACACGTTTCAGTGCATTCAACATCTAGAATCAAAACACAAGAGGGCGCTTTCACCTTATATCACTGCCTACAGGACCGGGATCAAATGTAAAAACAAGACACACATTAAAGTAAAGTAAAATAAAATAAAAATAGGTATCATAATTTTGTGTGCGTGTGCGTATGTGTGTGTGCGTGTGTGTGTGTGTGTGTGTGTCTGTGTAGTACAAATATACAAATAACTTATGTTCACAACGGGCAAAAGAGTTAGAATATGTATAAAATAATCTATGTACAGATAATAGATTCAGTGTATTTGTATAACGTCTCATTGCAGAAGCAAATTTTATGTATTTGTTTATTATTATTTTTTATTACAGTCATATTTGACAAATAAAACATTCGTGTGGGTCTGTAATTTGAAAACTATCCGTATAGTTAAACAGTTACCAATATCATTCTGAGCTAAAAATAACGTTGAAGTTGAGCATTTATAAGCAAGTTGAATCGGGGGCGTGGCAACTGCGCAGGTAAGATCAGACAGACTCCGCCCACTGTCGTGACGCACTCTTAGCAGAGCAGAGTGGGGAAGCGTAGCCCAAATAGCGAATGCAGAAAGTGATTAGGAGAGCGTGCACAACAGTGGATCATCAACAGACATCGGAGACTTGAGTTCCTTAGAGACACACACCTGTTGAGCTACAGCAACGACTTACGACTTCTGCTTTCTGAATTTCTTCGAGGCAATCGGTTGAGGGTTCAGAAATGACGGACACTCTTATGCCCAATGGTTGCAAGACCAACGGACCGGTGGAGAGTGGCTACTTCAAAAAGGTCAGCGACTCGGAATTTCATTTCCGTTTTTCTCGATGTTTCGCGAGGTGATGATAAGTTCTTCAGGACTTCTTATTGGTCACCATCTTGATGGATACATCACTTCTGCTTTACTAGTGTTGTATTGAAAAGATACGTGACTGATTTTCATGTTCTTTCACGAATTTTAAAGTGTTGATAACAAGTGAAGGACGAAGCAGCCAGCCTCCCTTCTTCTTCTTCAGTAGGATATGTTGGAAATGAGCACACATCTGCGGGGGTTTTTGTATGTTATTCACCCTTGTTAAACCATCTTCGTTGGCTTCTAAATATTTTAAATCAACGTTCCTTAGCTACAAAAATATCATGATAGCCTTAATTTCCGACACCGATGACTCCAGGTATTGTTAATACCCTCACAACTATAATAATTTGTAATTAAAATAATTGCAAATATTATTTTAATAATAGATTATTCTGTCGATCATTTATTGGATTAAGTGGATGATACATCCAACGGGTATTCATGATTAAAACAATAATAATTTAAAATTAAAATATAATCGTAATCATTTACAAATTTGTTATTCCACATCCTGCCCAGTCATGGTTGTCCTCCAAATAATGCAGTGCAATTTGAAGTCAATGTAAACAAATTAGTTACACGCACAGTTACACGTAGACTATGTGCGTTATGTGCAAAAAGGGGTTACACTTACCGTTTGACAGTAGTTAAAATAACAAAAAAGTTAAAATCCCTAAATTAAAAATGACGATAAACAAAAGCACAGACTGTTGGACTGGTACGGGGTAGGAGGAACACATTACAGTGCACTTATACAGTCATACTCATTACAATTTTACAAAAACTGTTGCTGAACTATTGTGTTGCGGTGGCTGTGGTTAATACTGTGAATTTTTTGTAAAGAATTGTGTTCCTTACTCAAAAAGTTTTTTTTTTTTTTTTGGCATTTGCTTTTTTACATTTTGACAGCTGATTCAGATTCTGCAGTGGTCATGGTGAAGTTGGTTTAGTGTGTTTGTAAATAAAGGTTTTTGCACGGTCTTCCCTGAAGTGTGTGATTGAAATTGACTGAAGTGTGTGCATGTATGCGTTTACTTTGGAAGAGTAACTAGCAGCAGGTTTCTGGCATTTATCCTGGATCTTTTATCCTCAGGATTTTTTTGTCAGTGTGAATGGCAGCTGAAGAGGCCTGTTGTCTTTGTTGAGCTCACCTTTCTTTGTGTCAAGACTCAAGAGTATCTATTGGGCTTTCTTGTTTGATGTCAAACTGAAACAGTACAGTAATCAGTTTCTACAGGTTCTCTTGAAATGTTTTTCTGAAGTCCTCTTCACATGAAACATCAAGTGAAACAGAAAAATGAACCACGGACTGGGTTTTCTGAGATAACCAACATTTTTTACCCTGCTGCTTGAAGTAGCTGTGTTTGTTCAGCACATTTCCTATGTCTCCTTTTCATTTGTTACATTAATTCTTTGAAAATGAGTGCGGTTGCCATTTGCAGTGAGAAGGTTTCAGGCCGGTGACCAGGTGGGGGCTGCTTCAGAGTGGTGATGTGGTTTTGGTCCAGTTCTGCCTGAGCTGATCCTGCTTGGGCTATGGGGCTTGGAGAAACTGAATTGCAGATTCAGCATGTTTTTTCAGTTTTCCTTCTATTAATGTTGCATCTGCCCAGTGAAAGTGCTTAGCCAAACCACAAACATTAATGAAACACAGATGCTCCAATTTCATGTCCCGGCACAGGCATGAGAAGAAGTTTAGAGCTTTACGATTAGTATAACATGGCTTCTGTGCAGCATTACGCAGTATGAGTAAAGTGATCAAACAGCACCCAAAAATCCATGAATAAGAAGGAAAGCGTGTGTCATAACAAAAATTAATCCTTGATCAGTACTTTCCGTTGCATAATTCTTTAATGGGTATTTAATGAAGCCTGACTTTGTTACCCCAATGCAGAAGCAGAGCAGTTAGTCATTGGCACATTTAAAGGATGTCCTATGGCTTAAAAAAGAAATGAACATTTGTTACTGTGATCGCATATTTGTTCAGATAACTGCCATATACAATAGTTGCATAATGTAGAACACTTATACAACTTGTTGAGGCCCTGTTTTCTGTCTCATTTGTGCCCTGGTTTGATTAGGGCCTTGTTTCTGCTCTGTTTGCATTGTTAGTTGAGGGGCAACAGTGTGATAGTGACTGTGAAGGGGCAGTTGCACTGGCAGCTCTTTGGTTCTGCTCGGCTAAACATCGCCTTGTTCTAGAATGTGTAGCTGGGTCCCTTTGACAACCACTATTGCCCATGTTTACACTGCAGCAGACTATGGTTTTCATTTTGTTTCAGATTGCTACAAAAGTGAGAACCAAATAATCTAACTGAGTTGGCATTTTCAGTCAAGCTGTATCGTAAGAACAAAACCACACTGGGCAGCCAGTGGTCTGTCATGTCATACAATCCTAGAGGAACTCTGCACTGCACATGTTCATGTCTCAAGTGTGCTGGGTAGATCGAGAGGGAGATATGAGCTGTGTGTCATCTGAAACTTCTACCAGAGAGCTGTTTTTACCTGCACATACGAATTAAGTATTTTAACACCACAGTCAAATAATTAAAAGATATGATAGATAATCCTTGATTGTAGTTGTTATTAAATATATATGTCAGTCATGAAACTCTAGATGGCACAGGCTGATGGGTTGTTAATGTAACTGATGATATTCAGAGAGTTAAATGACTTTGCACAAGCTGATTGGTTCATGTTATATATGCAGCCAATGTGCTTACTGCCTTGCATTTATATGGCTGGCTAGTATTCACTTGAGATTCATGTAGCGTGCTTTCAGAGTTTCTCTGAAACCCTCCACCTTCCCCAGCTCCACCTGTATAGATCTGCTATGAGTTTATTTTATATACTATTTTTGCAGCAGCAGTATGGCTTAAATACTCACGCCACCATATTGCCATATGCATTGGCAGTAGCAAGTTCCTGCACTTGAAGCAGCAGCATTGATCTACAACTACAGCAATAACCAACAGCAGCAGCAACAGCAGATATATCTCGCCAAGACCAAATACATTAGCATTGTCATATCCATCACCATGCAAAAAAATCTTCAGAGAGTTGTCATGATTGAAATAATGTTTAGTCAAATAAGACTTTCTGGTATTATGAAAGTCACCATCTTGGATATTTACTTCAGTCATAGTCACTGTACTTGTAGATGTTATGTGATGTCACATGTGCATACAGAGTGTATTTGAGCTGCCACTGTGAGCAGTTGTATGAACATCACTCCTGTTACTGCAATCATATTTTGGCTAATTTCACGATTAAAAAAAGGTCCACTGTCCATTTTTAATAGTGTAGTGATGCGTGAAGCACCGTTAAAACACAGTCTGCTTTCAAACCAAGTAGCTTTTTGTTGGCCAATGTGGGAAATTAGTTGAGCAACTCGAACCCACTGCAAACTTTTTCGAGTTTGAGTGAAATTCCAGATTGAACCGATGACTAAAGACCACTGGATTTCAAATGACAATACACTTGTCAGTCCAAAATATTAACTGTGTGAATGTGAGTATCTATCTACTTTTACACATTAAACAGTAAATTATCATAAAAATGCCAGTTTGACATTCCCGCTGTTTGACATCTGCTATTCACACAAGCAACAGTTATTAATCAAACAATCAAAGACATTAAAATAATTATTATGTCATAGCAAGTGGACCTGATTTCAGAAGTAGACAGTATGTTTTCACTGTAGAATCTTATGGAATGTTTGTCAAGATTAGAACAGTAAGAGGTTTGCTATTTTAACCATCTAGAGTGATACTAGCCTTCTGTAAATCATCAGACCTCCTCCCTCAGCTATCAGATTTATAACAGATACTTTCTATAGGTGCGCCGGGGTGGGAAATTGATCTCGTTACGTCATGTACTGGGTGCGCCACACCTTAAAAACATTACAAGGTGTATGTGTTGGCTGGCATGTGCTTGTGTGCTCATCATTTATAGGCACTGTGTAATGCTTTATAAGAATGTACACAACAGGCAGTAAATTCCTTTTAGATTAGCTCCCAGTGAGGAGACACAAAAACAATGTGAACTGTTGTTGATCTCTTTCTCCTTCTCTTTCTCCGACAGGGATGTAATCCATTTGCACAGACAGGCCGCAGTAAGCTGCAGAATAAAAGAGCACTTCTCAACCAGCAAATCATCAAGCAGATGAGGATTAGAGCTGGAGCAGAGAACCTTCTCAAGTAAGTCAAGCACTCTTATGTGTGTAGACACAAACATGAGGGCAAATGCTCATTCATCACCCTTATCTTGCATGTTAGCCTGCAGGCACATGTGTGGATATGCAGTGCATATTTTCCTAAAAAAAAGTAACTGTTTTTTTTTTTTTTTTTTTGAAAGAAGGTGCCATAGTCTTTCATTCTGTTTTTTTCTTTGGTTATACTGTATAACAGCATCTGTCTTAAACTGTCTGGCACTGGACCATAGAGCACCGACTGTGTCGGGTGAATCACTGCCCTGTTTTAGAGGAATCCTCTGCTCTTTGTGCAGTTAGGTTTGAGTCAGACGTCCTGCTGCCAACCTGTCATCAAAATTATTTCTCTGTGTGTATGTGTGCAGAAGCAAATGTTTGGAGCTCATATGCACTCTGATCTGGCTTTCAGATGTGCATTTTTACCTTTAGATTTGGAGTTGTTTATAGACACAGTAACACTGTGGCTTTGTTAAAAGCTGTTGACTAAAAAGACTGGGAATGCATGAGATTTTAACTTTTCAGACCGCATACCTGTGAAGCTCATAGAGTCCTTGCTAGGACATTGAAACTTTTAACCATAATATCTTTAACTCGTATAAACTTAATTTCCTTAAAAACATTAAGCATGCAAGCAAGTTTTTTGTTGTTGTTTTGAACATTCTAGCAGCCAGCTGTCAACTGAGAAGTGCTGGCACTGATTTGAATGGTAACCGCCGGTCAGTCATGCATACTTCTATAGCTGATCCAGAGAAGAGAGGGAAAAAACATGTAAAGGATTATGCAAATATTTTTTTTTTAGTGTCCCCTTTCTGGTGTCCTGTAGCACGTCAAGGGAGAGAAGAGTATCATACAAAGTAGACAGCAAAACATTTATTTATAGAATGTTAAATGCTTTTCTAAAATTCATTTTGAATTTGAATTGCTGTTAATAATGATATATAACAGTCCATAAACATGATGCATATTTTCTATTGTATCAGTTTGTAACTAGCAATGTGCTTTGAGTAGTGATTCAAATAACTGGCCAAAAATGGTCATTTATAAATTAGTCCTTATTATTGAAGAATACAATATACTTTTTTTCCGAAGGGAGTACACTCACTTCCTTTAGTTGGCATTTGGTTGACTTGATGACAAAATTGACAAATTATGACCATCAATGTAATTATGCATGTGTCAGTGTTGATCAGTGTGATATGTTTTGCACACACTACTATGAAGTGCAGTAAATTAAGATTTATATACACTACTATTTTTTTTAATTATTAAAATTGTCTTATGCTAACAAAGACTGCATTTATTTGATCATTAATGTAATAAAACGTGCTATTGTAAAATACTGTTAAAATCAATTGAATGTAATTTACTTATGCGATGGCAAAGCTGATTTAGCAGCAGCCATTACTCCATTCTCAAATTCTAACAAGCTGATTTGGAGAACAAGACAAATTTCTTATTATCAGTGTTGAAAACAGTTGTTCTGCTTAACATTTAGTAAAACCGTGATGCATAGGATTCTTTGAAAATAACATAATTTGTTTAAAAATGAATAAAAATAAATACATGGTAGTAAAAGTCTTTGCATTAACAATTTAGTGTGCCCTTGCTTACTAAAATTAAGTTCTTTAAATCTTATTGACCTGTGACAGTATTGTGTCAGAAATTTCTCTTTCAGATGCTGACATTTCAGTTTATCCCTTGTTAAAAGTTAACGCAAATTATGTGAAGAAAACGTAATGTACTGTTATAAAGGACAAGGAAGCTCTGATTGTTCTTTGTAGGACATCATTTGCCTGATGTGTAATTGACCAGTGCTAACAGACTTGTCTGATGGATTTGTATCAGCTCTGTTCAAGGAAGCATTTATATAATCGAAACGTAAGCTGACAAGAAACATAACCTAGCCGACATCTAATCAGCAAACACCCACATTCATACCAGTGCAGAAACTCAGAAAGCACAGGTATTTGTGAAGTTTACAGAACTGCTGTTGCATCTTGTTGTGAAAACTCCAGCTTATATGTTACCTCTCTCAAAAGCTGCCAGTGTTTTTCTCTTTACGACGAGCACACGCTGTAACATTGGAAAACCCGGTCTCCATGGGGACGTGAAGTGTGTCTGTTGTCTCCATGGTTTTGAAGGACACACCTGCTGGGTTGGTCCTCGGAGCGAAGCATTTGATTGGCATTGACGTCAAAGTGCCTTTAAAATCTTATGAGAACAATAAAGTTTGGACAAGCTCTTTTCAATAAGAAACCATATGCGAGTCTGCTTTCTTTTCCCCTCTATGGGTATATGTTTGGGCCATAGCCTGTGTTTGTCGAGTCATTGTCATCTGGCATTGGCTGCAGTTTGGATGGATATTGTGGGTTGGCTGAAACTTGGTGGAAAACAAGGCAGGGTCCAAGCAGATACAAGGGTTTGGTGATTTTAATTACAAAGGAATGTTTCTATATGGGATGATATTCCCACTAGTCAGCAGATGACTGTTGTGACAGGTCCACCGTGAGGTCATTGCAGTGCTGAGATGTGTTTGCAAATGGCCTGAGGCCTTCTGTCAGCCTGTTTAACACGTCCCCACAGACACGTACGCTGACTCTCTTAAATGTCAGCAGAAGCAGTTAAAATAAGACTGTTTGAGAGGCAGGGCTCTCTCACGTACACGCAAACGCTGCCTGAGGATCTCTCTGCCGATAGTTCAGTCAAACGCTCTGAATGCCTCTGTGTTTAATGTGTGATTCAGAGCTAAAGAAGGCCTGGTATGTATTGTAATGATATACATGAGTCAGTTTCAGAGCCCTTCATTAGAGCTGGAAGCTGGAGTGTTTTTGGTTACCTGAGCTCAGATCTAAGCGGCTGTAGTCCACATTCTTGTGTGTTTGTTTGAGTGCGCTCACAGGCCCGACCGGTTTCATTGAGTGCTACTTTTGTGGTGTTCCGCCCTGTCAACGTGACTCTGGGTTGGTGTACAGAATTCTGCTGTATATACACCTCACGAGGTCTTGAAAACATTTCTGACCCCTTCTGCTGTTGAAGTTGCAGCACTGTATAAAAGTAGAAAATGTAATCTTCCACTCTCCGTTGACATTTCTGCGTGCTTCCATCGGCGAAGGACGTGTTGGGTATTCAAAGTACGAACATGACTCATTAAAGTAATGTTTACTTTAAAATGACAGAACATCCTGATCTGCATTATGTCATATAAGGCCTTGCTAAAGTAATTAATCATGTCATTACATGTAACCGATGGAATCAGAAATATTCCTCTGTGTCTTAACATTATCTTACAATTTAGTTTTTATTCTAAGAGTTTTTTTTTACTTTGCTATGTTTTTCATGATCAATAACAGTATCATGAAGTTTCTTTGTTACTCAATGTTAGCTTCACCTTTTTGTTCACTCTCCATCAATTCTATATTTTATTATTATTATTATTATTATGAAGTAGGTCATCCTCAAGCTTGTTACTTTAGCTATGATGTTGTATCTGGTTTTGTATAAAGTCCTTTTTGGAAGGCTTTTTCATTGTTGAGCACTTTGAGCTAAACTTTAGTTTGAAGCTATTATAGCACTATACAAATGAATACATATATTTATGAGAACTATAGTATTGCTTTTATATAAAGGATTCTTGCTAGTCTTTCTCCCCTCAGTTGAGTATGCTTGAGAACCACAAGGTATGTGATTAAAATAGAAGAGCGTGATTGACAGTTTGTGATGTTGGCTGTTTAAATAAAAGGTCAAAAGTCTCCAGTTCAACCTGACTTGCTCACCTTCACCTTGCTTCCTCCCTTTAAGTTTAGAATAGAAGCCACCGATAAAACAGGTTCGCTAATATGCAGATATTCCTCCTTTTGTATTTTATTGATTGGCTTTAGTTAAGCATATTTCTATTTTATGTTTAGTCTGTATTGTATATGTGAAGTTGAATTCTAAAGCTTTTCTTTGACAAACGTGACTGTACTGCCAACTCACCGCTTATTTCTATCATGTGCTTGGGAGCACAAAAAAAGAAAAGTCTCCAGCTTTATCAGCCTCTTCCTTCTGTACTGTTTCTTCTGTACATTTCAAACTGATTCAAATGATGCCACTTGTCCTGTGTTGTGAACTTGGTCCCATGTGACCTTGGCTCATCCTCTCTCTTTCTGTCTTTCAAGGGCGACGTCCAATAATAAGGTTCGGGAGCAGGTGATGCTGGAGTTGAGTTATGTCAACTCGGATCTGCAGCTTCTTACGGAGCAGCTGGAAGGACTCAACAGCTCGGTGGAAGTTTATCAGGACGTACAGTAAGTACACACACAGCACAGCAACTAAGGAGGAAGAAAGATACAGTGAGAACATAACTCAAGTCAGATTTAGAGCCATTCTAGGGACAGAATGCACTGTTATTACTCCTACTCCATTTCATCCTCCCTTACGTGTTAGAGGAATGGAAGGGGTGAGCACAGAATGATATAAGAGCAGACACCTCTGTTCACTGGCCCGCACATTTTTACTACTAATCTCTTTTTATATTATGTGGAATATATTTTAATGACTAAGAGAACTTTAATGATTATTGGTAGTAAAAATTGTCAAAATATTTTATTAAAACCACAGAAGGGCCTGTGGATGTGTAGAATTTTGTGAATGATAGGTGTTTTAATTTTTTTTATTTTTTTTTTGAATTTCTGTGGCTACAAATTCCATGTAGGCCTGCAAATAAATTCCCCGTGATATGACACATACCTTGGTTATTAAAGCTATGTAAGACTTCTGTCATTAGATCTTTGAGTTTCATAAATCTCTCTCTTTTGGAGACTTTGAGTAAACAGAAGGACAACAATGGAAATATTCTGAGATTAGAAGCTGCACAAATCATTCTGTAAGCTGTCATTGTTTGTAAACTAATGACGTCCACAGTTTTACCACTTAAGCTGAAATGAATACTTTTTAATGATTTTAATGTTTTTTGTAAGATTGAATGTGTCACAATGAAATTAAAATTCTAATATTTTATGGAATACTGCTGTTATTATAAATTATTTATCAATGCATATCATATTTTCTTTTTAAATCAGTGTACCTTCATGGTCTTTTACATTTAAAAATATGAATTTCATATTAACATTAATCAATTTCTGATGGACAAAGTCAGTTCTCGTAACAATAGGGAATTTTGAAATATTTACATTTCATGCTGAAGATTTTGAATTCCTTAAAGCCAGATGGCTTGTTTTCAAAACATAAAAAAATCTAATTGGTTCTAATCTCATGCCACAAATCAAATGGTCTTCTTGATGTAAGTTCCTTTGCTTTGGTCAGCTTGATGGCTCACTTAAACATTATCACACTGAGCACAATATCACACTGAGCACAGACTGCTGATTTCTATAGGATTTTTAAGTCTCCTCTACTCTTGCTCCGAATGCTTTCCTTTACTTAAAAATAAAAAAGCTAACCAGCCCACAACCTCATATTTTTGTAAACCTTTCTGTTACCTCTTCCATGGTATCACACAAATACAGATAGAAATAGTGAGAAATACATGTCCTCTATATTCAGTGATGTTCAAGTGATTCATTCTTTAGAGATACAAACCCTACAGCCTAAATGAAAGGATTCAATAATGGTGCTGCAGTCATGCTTTTGTGACCGTCACGCCGTGGATATGTTGTTTAGTTCGCAGACCTTGAGTGTGTTTCCTTGGTTACTGTTGGATTCTTGTCCTCTTTAAATCCTCTCTAAGCCCTCTTTTGCCTCTCAGACCACTGTGAGTGAGAGTGTGTATGCACGTATGCACCCTTGAGTGTCTTTGGCATGCTTCACCGTCTGCACGAGAACAGCCGTCTTTCTCTGCTCTGCAGCCCAAACTCTGCTTAACTAAGCTGTGCTGGCCTAGTTTTTATCAGCATTAGCTTCATAACATGTTGGGTTTGTTCCTCTAGGCAAAGCACTAATGAAAGAGTGTTTATCCCCTGTGTCTGGAGGGTTCATAGTAAACCAGAAAAACCTCCTGCAGACTTGTGTACCTGAATCTGAACCCCTGACTTACAGCTCACTGCAAAGCTGTAAACACGAGACACTCACTCTTTAGTTTTTTTTTCTTTTTGGAAGTAAAATAACGGTATGGGTTTAAGGTTTAGTTCACCCAAAATAAAATAAAAAATGCCATCATTTACTCCTCATGTCATTATAAACTTCTTTCATATAGAATTTTGAAGAAAGTTTGAACTGTTTTTGTAATTATACTATAAAAAAGATGTTTAAATCGAAGATAAATTAAAAAAAATATATTATAAGAGTATGTTTTACAAGAAAATACTATTTCAGTATTTCTGCTTGAAAATTTCACATTCAGTGTGTTACTTGCCCCTTCTTTTAAACTATTTTAACTCTGAAATTGCTAGTAAATGTCACATTACAAAGTAAAATAACGAAAATCAATAGGGTACAAAAAATGTTTTTTAAATTTTTGGCTGAACGTCCCATTAGGCAGAAATTATTTATTTATTTTCATCGAAGAATGTCGCTCTCTTAGGCTATGCAGTATGTTCTGTAATATGATTTTGGCTTGACTCTGAATTAAACTCAAATAAATAAATAAATAAATAAATAAATATATATATATATATATATATATATATATATATATATATATATATATATATATATATATATATATATATTCCCTTAGTTTCAGAAAGCCAACAATTGATTAGATGAGTAGTTCAAATTGTTTTTTTATTATTATGAAATAGTATAATGCTACTAATAAAGCAGTAGGTGTGTCAGTTTTGGACTGCGCTGTTTTAGTGGTTGTGCTCTTGTGCATAGCAGCATAATTACTCTTTTCCTCTGCACTGCAAATGTGTTTCTTCAACTTTCTACAAACATGCTTTATTTGTCCTTTTAAACAAACAAAGCCTGTCACCTCCTATGTGTGACTGAGTGTGAGAAAAGGAATATTCCCATTGGTGTGGTGTTATCACCTGTGTTTCATGAAAAGAAATCCAAACAGTACAAGGTCTTCCTGTAGCTGCATACAATGTGGCATTCTCAATCGCACCTGGCTGCCAGCTTACTGTGTGTGTGTGTGTGTGTGTGTGTGTGTCAGTAAAAGGGACAGAACTGCATTCTTTCATATTTTTTTTCAAGTCCCTGCAACCGCTCTTTCCTTCTGTCTGTTTTTGAAACAAACCTTTTTCTCATGGTCTGAAGAGCGCAAGGGAACAAAACCTGTATTCTGTTCTCTGTTTCTTATGGCAGTGAATGTTCTCTGCAGCCTGATTGGTTAACATTCTTGAAGTTCTCTGATTCCATACAGTAGTGCATGGAAATGTTATTGTTGCTTTCACACTGGAAACAAGTTGAAGAGAATGAGATCTCATATCTAGATCTGCAAGTAATCCAGAATCAGAATCTGAACATCCAGCATTCACATAACCTTTCCTTTGTGTCTTGGTTAAGTACTTTCTTACACTTTACAGAAAGGCTAGATTTGTTAACATCAATTTGTTTTAATGAACTGAGATAGGACAATGTTTATGCACAATGCATTAAGTAATGTCAGTAGATATACAACTCTTTATACAACAGTTTTTTCATACACTGCTGTTCTAAGTTTTGAGATTTGAGAGTTGTTAAAGAATCTCATGCTCACCAATGCTGCATTTATTTTTGAATAAAAAAATACAGTAAAAACCGTAATGTAGTGAAAATATCATTATCATTTAAAACAACTTTTCTATTTTCATGTATAATTTGTA